>NC_058404.1:136219401-136346052 GCF_002201575.2 Neomonachus schauinslandi | reverse complement strand
CTTTCTTTCTTTCTTTCTTTCTTTCTTTCTTTCTTTCTTTCTTTCTTTCTTTCTTTCTTCTTTCTTTCTTCCCCTCTCTTTCTAAGCATTGACTTTATTTTCTAACTGTAGTGTAGAGAAGGATGCATAATTGTGTGGCCTCAAACCACCCAACAGGCATCAAAGCCTAAGTGACAGGTGGGAAGCCAAGCTTCAGAGGGGATATGACGGAGGCTCCAAGGCTGGTGAACGCCTCAGAGGGGACTCCTACACTGAGCCATGTGGTGGAGGTGGAGGATCAGAAGGGGAGACATTTCCAATAAGTTTGGAGTATGTCAGGGCAGAGAGCACCTACCCCTCATTTCCCCGGTGAAGTCTGGAGGCAGCAGGTCTTGAAAAGACGTCCTTCTGTCCCAACCCTCCTGCTAACATGGCAGAGCTGAAGCGCAGAACAGTGGCGTGTGTGGTATGTGTGGACAGAATCCCTCCCGTTCACCCCCATGCACACATGAAGTTGCACAGAACAGGTACCCAGAGGGGCATGGATTGATTGGGAGCCACCTAGGAACTTGTAGAGGCCTTGGTGTGAAGAGGAGAAGGACCCAGGATGACTTGCATGGGCAGAGTGGCCAAAGGGAAGGGGAGAGGCACAAGATGCTTCTGTATGCAGTGGGGACCAAGGCCTCTGAAGCACAAAAGATAGGTTTTGTTGTGCAAGCAACAGGCAAGACAGATCAAAAGGGCTGGCAGACTGCATGCCTGTGGATACCAAGACATTAGCTGCTACAGCTTAGTCTGGGAGACAGAGAGACATGATCACTAGGAATGCCGTCTGTTATGTGCTGTGCTAAGTTATGTCCAAGGTGCTATGGCTATGGCAATATGACAGGGGGTAGCTCCCAAGAGAGGGTGAGGTGAACTGGGTTGTGAAGAATGTGTAGGTGCTCATGATGTGGAAGAGAGGATGTCAGGCATTCAGGGGAGAGAGAACAAGATGTGCGGAGTCCTGGAGAAGAAACGAGCCTGAAATGTACGGGAGATAGTGAGAAGACCAGGTGTCCCGAAGGTCAGATAGATGTGGGAGAAAGGCAGGAGAGTAGGCAGGGCAGGGGCATTGAATGCCACATTGCAAAGGCCTTTGTATGACAGGTTAATTTCCCCTAACCCTAGATCACTCTGAATAGGTTCCCAGAGTTTCCTTTATTTTTATTTTTTGAAAAAATTTTACTTATTTATTTGACGGAGAGAGAGAGAGAGTGAGAGAGAGAGTGTGTGTGTGGGAGCAGGGGCCAGGAGAGGGAGAAGCAGGCTCCCCACTGAGCAGGGAGCCCGATATGGGGCTCAATCCCAGGACCCTGGGACCATGACCTGAGCCGAAGGCAGATGCTTAACTGACTGAGCCACCCAAGTGCCTCTAGAGTTTACTTTATGAAAGACAAATCTGATCGTGTCATTTGGCTTAAAGTCTTGTATTGGCTCCCCTTAGAACAGGGATGATTAACTTTTATTGTGCCGTGTAATCATATGCTGGTCTAGTAAAGCTCAGAAAAATACTTTTCCATGCATAAAGTAAAATAAGTAGGATCACAAAGGAAACCAATTATATTGAAATATAGTTATTAAAATGGCTTAATCTTTGTAATATATGGACATCTTCAGTAGGTCTGTAAGTAGGTCTAATAACTACTATAATTTGAAAGTTGTGATGAGTTCATGTAATACTTTACGATATCTGCAACAACTGTAAAGTGTTGTGCAAATATTTGTGGTATTGACTGGTCACAGTCAATACACAGTCAAAGTCACAGATACTGCTAATACTACAAGTTTTGTTGTTTAGAACTCGAACTGAAGGAAACAGTAAATCTAGTAAAAGGTTAGTAAAAGATGCCAAGTGTATGACAGACATGCTTCTGGCTTGGGGGGGAGGTAGCCCATGAAAAGTCCTGAAAACAAGGCGTGGTCCCTTTGCCCTTCCCTGCCCAGGCAGTGACCGACATGCATGAGTCTGCCCACTTTCCCTCAGCTGAACTTCTGAGATCAAGGCTAGGCTGAGAAAGCCTGTTGGACTCTCAGGATAGGCATTGTTCTCCAACCCAGCCTTTATGAATAAAGTTGGTAATTGGCTTCTCTGCATGCTGACCCATTTATCTCACTCTGGCTCAGTTCAGCAGTCAGGCAGAGGAGTCGGGTACTGTTTATTGGACCTCCTTAAAGGCTCAAGAATGGCAAAGAGACTCATTGAGAGGCTAGTCTCCCAACACCTGAGCAAAGTTTAACATATTAAACTCTTTTCAGGCTGTTACTTTCTCTTGGGATTTGGGTCATCAGGCTCTCTGTTCCATCATCAACCCCCTCCCCCAACCCATTAGTCATCAGGCTGCTGGATTTAAGGGAGCAGGAGTGGAAAGAGGGGAGAAGGGCGCTGAAAAGGGCAGGGGCACAGTCCAGAAGGAACACTTTACTAGCAATAAACCCACTTATCTCTCTATGCATGTAGCAACTTACTAAGTACCTTTACATATAAACATTAATTGAGTTAGGCTGTTATAGATGAAAAAGAAGAGAGTCAGATTTCTAGATTGAAGCTCTTTCCACTACCATTTTAAGCAGGAAAAGATAGTGCCAGAGATGGGTCTGTGTGTCTGTGCACGTGTGGGTGTGCGTGTGTGTACTGGGGTGGGGGGAGAAAGGCAGATCATATCTTGACAAGTAATTGCCCCTGTTTTATAGTAACTGTATTCAGGAAATTGGCTTAGAATCACGATGCTCTCATTTGTTTATTCATTCAATAAATATTTATTGAGTACCAGTCATTGTTATAGGTGCTAAGTACATAGTGGTACAAAAACAGTTCCTCCCTCATGGAATAGTAACCATGGAGAAAGGGAGAAAAATATTAAGCAAACAATTAAAATGAAGTGTATAATTACAAATTGTGCCAAATGCTAAAAAAAAAAAATCATAGGCTGTGATCAGGATATAACATGTGATGGTGTTTTACTCTCAAAGAGGGGCAACAGAGAAGGACTTTTCCCCATAAAGAGGGTTTGCAAACACTTATCCTGGTAGTGAGATCCTTGTATTTTATCCAAGAGGCTTTGTCTTTCCATTTTAATAAGCTCACATTAAAACAGGATCCAAAGATACACTCTGTAAGATGTAGTATATTTTTGTGTTGACCTTATGTGAAGTAGGTTGTGACTGAAAACTGAAGGCAAGTTTCAAGAAGACTTTTTGGACCAGTTGGTAGACACTAAATCTGGTTTATAGACAGGGACATAAGCTGGTGACTCTGAGTTTTCAGCAGGGAAAACAGTTTAAAAATAATATAGAGCTGTGTCTGGCCATAAAAAGGAACAGATAATCAGGCTAATGTCATGGGTGTGTAATAAGGGTTTGGTGATTTCAGCTGTCATACAGCATGGTCATATGACTAAATTTTCTGAACACATCACAGGTAGATCTGTTATCATGAAAGAAATGACCAAAACTTACCTTTTTACGTTTGTTCACCATTTTGGTGATTTGACCACCTGTTGAAGACTGTTAAGTGCAAGATGGCCTTAACACTTAACTACCAGAATGCATATGGAATCCTCTAGAATGGAACAATATTGCAACCTAATAGGATCTATGTGGGGCATAAATAAAACAGAATTTGGCAATCATCCCTAGTGGCTGGTTAAGTTTTTGAAAGAATGCTTTAGGTGCCATCTTGTGGTCAGCATTATGAACATATTGAATTCAACTCCTCAACTTGCCAGAAAGATTGTGTTTAAAAAGTTTATGATGGGGGGCACCTGGGTGGCTCAGATGGTTAAGTGTCTGCCTTTGGCTCAGGTCATGATCCCATTGTCACCAGGACCTGCCCCCTCTGTTTCTCATTTTTGTTTGGTTTTAGTTCCCTTTGCTTCAAAGAAGATTGTTGCCAGATATCCAATTTCAAATAGTTTCTGCATTATGACTCAGGAATAAATAGAAGGGTCTCAAGGAAGGACTCTGGCCTGATTTGGGTCACATGCCAAGCCTTGCACCAGTCATGTGGTAAGGGGAATGAGACACCATGAACAGCCAGCTTGAGTCTGGCGATCATCCCCTGTGCGGGGGGTGGGGAGAGGGGCAAAGGAGAAGGGACCTTAGTGACATGAGCATGTTACCTTAGTGACAGAATATGTGGGAATGCTTCCTGGGAAATTGAGCAAACTGAAGGAGTAACATAACTCACTACTACATCCCACTACTTGGACACCAGCGCATATCCATACCCTTCCCCCATGCACGCAATTTTGAAAGTGCCAAGATACTTTGTTTCCTGAGAACAATACAACACACAAACTCATCCCCCTCCTCAGGAGGAGACAACTCAAAGATACATTGAATTGATGAATTCAACACCAAGTTTAGGATTTCTGGATAGTGTGTATTCCTCTTAGGTCCAGATATTTATTTGGCTTCTCTTGGTCCAATTATTTCCCCCGGGGGGTGCGGGGGGGGGGGGGAAGCTTGACCATAAAGTCAATTCACTTGAACTGATCTGCTTTGGGTCCACTTAATATACCTTTAAAAATTTCCAAAGGAGGGACCCTGGGTGGCTCAGGGTCCTGGGATTGAGCCCCGCATCGGGCTCCCTGCTTGGTGGGAAGCCTGCTTCTCCCTCTCCCACTCCCCCTGTTTGTGTTCCCTCTCTCGCTGTCTCTCTCTCTGTCAAATAAATAAGTAAAATCTTAAGAAAAAAAATTTCCAAAGGAGAAAAATCCTGTGAGAAACTTATTTTCATAAGTCAAACACTTCAGAGACATTCATTTATTTATTCATTCAAATAAATGCTGATTTGATTCCTAATATTTGTCAGGTATAATTTTGGGGGCTAGGAATATGTCCCTGACTTCTCTGAATTTAAAGGCATGAAACATAATTATGGTACTAAGTAGCAAGGGGCTGCAATTGCAGTATGCATTGTGTATGTACGTTCTATTTGCAGCATTTTCCAGAATTGTATGTATTTTACAAGTGGTGCTTATGGAAAATCGAAACCTCCAAAATAAAAGAATTTCCTTGTCATAGAGGATAGGGATAAATAGAACCTCGAAGAGTTAGAGATATTACTAAGATTATTTCAGATTGGAAGACACTTGGCAATGGCTTATCTAAAATGATGGATGCATTTTCTTCCTCTTTCTAGTTTTCTTAGTCTTTTGTTCCAAGCGGAGTTTGGTTTGTGCACTTGAGGGATAATTAAGCATGAAATGATATTGGAATCAATTTACATTATTCATTAATTAGTTTCAGAGCTCATTGTCAATTTAAAGCAAATTGACTTGTTTTAAGACATACATTTAGCTTAATGATTACAGGGGAACGATACGCTAGGGCTTAAGAGCGTGGGTTTTGGCGTAAGATCGACCAAGGTTTGAATCCTGGCTCTACTTCTATTAGTTGTGTGACCTTCCGCAAATTTTCTAACCTGCCTGCATCTCAGTTTCCTGATCCGGGTACAGTGCCCCACCTACCCCCACATCTGCGGTTTTGCTTTCTGCAGTTTCGCTTACCCACCATCAAGGGGAGAGCAGATGATTCTGACGAATCGTCAAAGGCCAATAGTAGCCTAACTCTGCGTCAGGATGCTACGTCATTCCCCTCACTTCATCTCATCACGTAGGCGTTTTATCGTCTCACATCAGCCCAAGAAGGGTGAGTACGAGAAGGTATTTTGAGAGAACACGTCCACATAACTTTTATTTCAGTATATTGTTATAATTGTTCTATTTTATTATTAATCTCTTACTGTGCCTAATTTATAAATTAAACTTCATCATAGGTACGTATACATAGGAAAAAACATAGTGTATTTAAGGTTCAGTACTATGGGCGGTTTCAGGCATCCCCTGGGGGTCTTGGAATGTATCCCCCCATGGGGAAGGGGGCGGCGCCTGTAGTGGGAATAATACCAGGACTAACCTCATAAGGTTATTAGGAGGACTAAATAAATATCTAATGGTGTTAGAGCCTTATACAAAAAATGTTAAAGGAAAATCAGAAAAAAGCAAAGCTTTTCTTAATGCCTTCTATAGGCAGGCACTACATGGCTAAAATTCACTTATTAATGTCGTACAGACCATTGATTTAATGATTGTCTTCTCATGTAATTGCTTACTGTGGTCTTAATTGGGGCCAGTATCACTTGGAAAGAGTATTGAGAGTATGGAAATTAAAATATTTTGGTTTTACTTATCATATTGAGTGGTGTTGTGGGGGAATCATTGGACTAGCAAAATTATGTTAAGGTGTTGCTGACAGGATGGAGTGTTGGTGGTTGGTTGGTGTTGGGGACACTTATTCCCATCGTTGATGTTTTAGTCTATGTGAAGGAAGCTCTGCTAGTGTAGTACTTTTGGCTTTTTTTTTTTGCCCCTTTTTTTTCTTTCTGGAGGGGAGTCACTTATCTGTCTGGTGAATGTGGAAGGAGTAAACACGACTGTGGGGTCCAGACTCTCCTCTTTTTCTCTTGGGAGTGAGCCTGCCTGCAGGAAGCGTGCATTCTGCTCTGACCCTCTTTACCGTAGATATACCAGGGACAGGCCGTCTCTCTGAGGCTCGCTCCATTCCAGTGGTGCTTGGGACTCAGAAGATGAGTGTGATTCTTAGGTTGAATATTGTGGGACTCACTTATCTAAAGGTATGGGCCACATTCTCCAATATTAACAATGTGAGATCCAATTCTTATCTGCCTTTCTCTTTGATCTTATTTTTTAATCGCCTCACAACATTTGTGGGGAAGATGGATGTTACTTATTGAGTTTATTGAAATCCTAACAGTCCTGTTGACATACGAATTGCATATGTTCTGCTAGGGACTTCGTAGGCTCCTGACTGGAATACCTTTCAGGATTATCTACTGAGGGGCAAGGAAGTGCTTGATGTAGGAAGCCATCGGTGTGACTACAACTATCTACGGAAGTTACCAATGACTTTCAGTGTGGGTTGAGGGGATTTGGGTGGGGTACCAGGAGTACCAGCTATAAAGTTGTCCTTGAATCCCCCTTGACTGTATTAGATGCCCTTGCTCTGTGGTCCCACAGATCCCTATTTCCTCCATTATAAAACTTCTGACATGGTACAGGCTATTTTTCCTTCTAGGCTATGCGGGCAGGGTCAAGATCTGTGTTGTTCACTGTGGTATCCTCAAGCCTGGGTGATAAGTAAATATTTGTTGGATGAATGTTTTGTTTAGGAAAAAATAAATGTTCACGGTGAAAAAACCAACTCTATTATTAAAGCTAGTTTTGGTGTTTTGTAAGAAATAAATTTACTACACGTGGAATAGTACAGCTGAACTAATTTAACACAAAGACACGAAATGCTTGGCTTGAATCCATCTGATACTGGTGTCAGACCTGCAGGAAACTTTTGTCTTTTACAACTTATGGTCCAAGAAAAAAGGTAGAGATATTTTCCTTTTTTAAAAAACAAGTATTGTAATCAAGGAGTAGTTTCCATGAAGGTAAGATAGAGTAAGAAATTCATTATATTTGAAGTCTTTCTAATTTGTTCTGTTTGTGAAGTTACTTGTCAAAGTTTCCCAAAGGGAGAAAATTCAGCATTTTAGATAGATTTCAGAGCCAAAAAAAAAAAAAGAGGGTGTAATGCAACAGTCCTGCCAGTAGGTGGTGCTGTTTCATGTAGCAATTGAGGCTTTTTGGATTTGGACTGTGATGGAGTTCACAACATTAATCTCAAAATGAATTAAATTAGTTTCTGAATGACTGATAGGATTTTTAGCAACAGACATGCAATAAGGGGGAAAAAACCAGACACCCACTTTCATAAGCAAAAAAGTCAGAGGGAAATACAGTCTTTGCAATTTATACAACTGCAGCCAATTGTATGGGGAAGAAGAAATAACAAAAAACATAGCTAATTCCAAATTGATGATATGCCCTGGCATGGACGGGATAATTCCAGTTTTGAAAAGACTGTTCTGGATGGGCATATATGCTAAAAATTCGAGTATAGTGGCTGGTTCTTGTTCCAGGGTCAAGGGTTGCTTGAATATATGGCTTTAAGATGAACTGGAAAGAATTGAACTTGGCTTAGTGAATAACCACGTATGAAATACATTTGTGCTTGCAAATTACTACATTTAAAAACAACTCACAAAGTAATTCTTAATACTTTGATACGTACAACTTGACAAACTGCTGAGCTGTCTTAATATTTCAATTGAATTTAATAAACACTTATTGGGGGTCTACTATGTACCAGGCAGTCTGCCAAGCACTGGGAATCCACAAATTAATAAAACAGAGCCCGTCCTTCTATGTTAGCCTTTAGCCCAGCTATTTTCAGGCGTTATGGAGACCCTGCTTCTTCTCCATCATAGCTCAAGGTCTTGATCCAAGCAAGGGCTGTGGTGCAGGGAAGGAAGTCAATACTCCCTAAATGCATGGTCCTTTCTTCCCCTTAGGATTCTCTAAATCCAAGGTGACTGCTTCCCTCATACAGAGACCTTATCTACTCTTCTGGAGGCTACAGAGAAGTAGAATTGCTGGCCCTCTGATTATGCTTCTTGTGCTAACACCCTTCAAACAGAGGGAAGCACTATTGTCATTTTAGGTGTTTAATAAATCTAGTGATAGGTTAACAAAAATCACCTGTCATACCTGAATTTTATAATCAGACTCTTTTCCAGGATGCTTGCAGAAAGTTCATAGACACCGTAAAATGATTAATGTCATATTCTAGGAGAAGGCTCTACAATGACACTTCTTGTGCCAAGACACTAACAAGATTGCCCCCAGATTTACCTTCTTCTCATCATCCAGAAAGATTCAGGGTGGTGAAAGTTGCCCCATGCAGTGGAAGAAATTACTATATTTAAAAACAACTCACAAAGTAATTCTTTTTTTTTTTTTAAAGATTTTATTTATTTATTTGACAGAGAGAGAGCGCACAAGCAGGGGGAGCAACAGGCAGAGGGAGAGGGAGAAGCAGACTCCCCACAGAGCAGGGAGCCTGATGTGGGGCTCGATCCCAGGACCCTAGGATCATGACCTGAGCTGAAGGCAGTCGCTTAACCAACTGACTCACCCAGGCGCCCCTCACAAAGTAATTCTTAATACTCTGGCATGTATAATTTGAGAAAGTGCTGAGCTGCTCAGTTACCTTCTGCAAGAGTCAAAGTTTTAGAAAATGAGGTTTATCCGAGGCACGATTATTGCTAATTGAAAACTTAAGTAGCAAATATTTTGAAGTGGGGTCATAGAAAAAGGATGTCTTTGGAAACACACAGTCGTGGTTTGGATCCCAACCTAACCATGTATCAGCTCTGTGATTGGGGCAGTTTATTTAACTACTCTCTAAGTCTTGGTTTCCTCACTTAAAAACAGGAATTATAATTCCTAGCTCATAAGGTTTTGCGATGCTTGAAATAGGATAACATTCTGGGAAAAGCTCCTATAATACTTCCTGGCATATTAGGCATCCTAGAAAATGTTAGGATTGTCCCTTCCCTCTTTGGAGGGGGTACTGGTAGTCAGTCACATGGCCACCAAACCACAGATAAGGATATTTAGTATCAAAATTATGTCATCAACCTCGACCCATCATCTCCCTTTGGCTTGCTACTAATGCTCCTTATTTTGATAGCAAAATCAATAGGCCATTTCACAGTAAAGTAAATGAGCAGATCATCTCAGGAGCTAATTCTGAAAACATTCATAGGCAAATCCAGTGCAGAAGAGGCCATTTATATTTCTCACATGTTTTCTTATAACTGGTATACCAGAAAGCTGGCATCCTGAAAGAAACTGATTAAATGACAGATTATGTCGGCGCATCCTGGAGCTTTCTCCTCATTTGCTGTGGGATTCTCAGCCCGCTGGCTTAGGTGAAGTGAGGAACACTTCCTCTTCCTATGCCATGGACAATATGGGAGCATGGCTGCTTTTGTTGCTGATGAAAATATTATGGCCTCAGTTCCCTGTAATCAATTTACTGCTTTATGGACCCAAAGTCCTCCAGAGAATTTAATAAATTCACATAATGTTTCTAAGTGCTGCATTGTGCATTTGGAGCGCTGATTTAGCTGACAAATGTGAAAAATTCGTGTAGCTAGACAACTCCCTAGTGATTAGACATGTGTAGAAGCTAAAGAGAGCACGTTGCTCCAGAGAAGGTCAGCATTAACATACAGCAGAGACTCCTCTCTCATGATTGGCTTTGTGTCCCTCCAGCTCTGATGGGTAATACCATCTGACCAAACATGTGGGGGATTTTACCTATTTCCAGTGGAGCTGTACTTTTGGTTCTCTAACAACTTGCAGCTTCCGACCTGGGCAGAGCAAAGAACGACAAAAATAAAGGTGATGAGGGAGCATATGACTACGATGACACCAACTGGATTTAGATAATGAAATGGCCACTGAGTTATGGACATTTGACCCTGAGGATGTCACAGTTTTCCATTCTAATTTCCTTCTAAACATAAACAAATTTTTACCAAAAATAATAAACATTAAACCATTTTTTAATTCGAAATAATCTATCTTTACTAATGTCCGTATAAGCATTCTGCATAGTTATAATCAATCTATTACTTTGTCTTAAAAATACCATTTTATATTCCATTTTTCCTCCTTAATGTTATTTCATACAAGCAGTAATGTTATTTTATATCTATCAAGATGGGCCATAGAGCTGTGGTTTCCAATAGGTTTTTAGTATTGAATTTCTGAAGCTCATCTTTAAATTAAAGTGGACAACTATGCTGCTTCAGAGACCACCATTGTTCAGAATTACTGCAGATTTTATTGTTGATTTTAGCTTAATTTTGATTTTCAGCTGGAGCTAAGTTTTAGGATTCAGCTTGAGTTCTCAAATTAGGGGAAATCAACAATAGGTATATGAGCCTGGAGATTTTGTAATAGCTAGTTGAGAAAACAAGCCAACACCTGTCCCACCTCCCTACCTCGGTGACGCATGGCCCAGCTTTTCCTTTTACTGCGGCAGGCTGAGAGTACTGAATGACTGTTGGCTCTTTCCTGAGGGACCCATAAGGTTCAGGGCTGCCTCCATGGCTCTAGATCTGGGCCATACAGACACATAAATGGCTTACTGATTAAAAGGGAATATCACCTCGTGTGTTTCCATGCTGTACGCAATGTCATCTGACAGGTAAACTTTCCGGTGCTCACAAAGCAGCTGAAGACTTGAGAACAACAGTGTGGTCAAGTATTGACAGTTAGGGGTGGGCTTGGAATGAATAACCCTAATCAGTGAAATTGGGGTTCATAATTATGGTTCCAGGGGGATAGGGTACTTATTTGAGAAATGAATATTGCTAATTCAATATCTGGGGTAATGGTTTTTAGCAATGGGCAGGAAGCTGGGTAAGTCATAACTATTTCCTTTGAAGGGTATTTTTATATTTTCCAATGAACTTCCCTTCACCGTCCTCATTTTTCCGAAGAGACAAAGGCACAGAGAAGACAAATAAATTGCTTAGGCTCCAAAAGTTTGTTAGTGTCTGAGATAGGATAAGAATATAGCTTCTGTTTCCTACCCATACTTTTCCCACTAGACTGGTGGTTCCCAACCTTTTTGAGTATGAGGACCCTGTTTCTGTGTTACAAAGTTTAAAACTCTTATATGGTAGTAGCTACATGTATTTTTCTTCAATATTTTATTTGTAGTAAAATACACATTACATAAAATTTGCCATCTTAACCATTTTTAAGTGTACGGTTCAGTGGTATTAAATACATTCATAATGTTCTGCCACCATCACCACCGTCCATCTCCAGGACTCTTTTCATCTTGTAAAACAGAAACTCTATACCCATTAAGCAATAAATCCCATTCCCATGTCCCCCCAGCCCCTGATAATCACCACTCTGCTTCTTGTCTCTATGAATTTGACTACTGTACATCCTATCAGTGAAATCATACAGTGTTTGTCTTTTTGTGACTTGTTTATTTATTTCACTTAGCATAATGTCTTCAAGGTTCATGCATGTTGTAGCGTGTGTCAGAATTTCCTTTTTTTTAAAGACTTAATAATATTCCATTGTGTGTATATACCACATTCTGCTTATCTATTCATTTGTTGATGGACCCTTCAGTTACTTCCAGTAGCTGTATTTTTTTTATTTTTTATTTTTTTTTTAAGATTTTATTTATTTTTGACAGAGAGAGAGAGTACAAGCAGGGGGAACAGCAGAGAAAGAGGGAGAAGCAGACTCCCTGCTGAGCAAGGAGCCCGATGCGGGGCTCGATCCCAGGACCCTGAGATCATGACCTGAGCCGAAGGCAGACGCTTAACTGTCTGAGCCACCCAGGCGCCCCTGTATTTTTTTTAGTATCTATTGATTGGGAGAATCCAAAATAGAGTCATGGACCCTTTGCAGTGACACTGTGGCCCCTTGGGGGTACACAGGTTGGAAACTAATTGCACAAGAGATTTTAATTTTAAAATGCTTTTTAGTGAAATCTGACCTGGATGGCAGCATGATGCAAGGATATTATAAACAAGATGTTTAACTGTGAAGCTTTCTACCACCATGTGGATGATGAGAAATGGAAAGGTTGGGGGTTTAGTGAAGGTCCCTTTCAAGAGCAGGAGACTTGCTAATGAACATGTTTTCAGGGGTTCAACTTTCTGCACAGGGAATGGCACATGCCAAATCTAACTGTACTCTATCCCCACCACCCATCCTGAAATGGTAGAAATGAAATGCCTGTCCCAAGCAGACAAGATGCTACATTATTACTCAAATGATAAACCGATGAGACCAACCTGCTTGTGAGGTTGTGATTTTACTTTTACCACTGTTTTGTTGCTGTCATTCCTGATAAGTCTGTCTCCATACTTGTCAGGTTGAATTTACTGTCAATTGGAATACATAAAATGCATATGTCCATATGTATACATTTTTTTTCATTTTCTAAAAATGAACATCATAAAAAAGACAGAAATGTGACCTCAAAAGACAGGATACAGACTCAAAATATTGTACAGAAGCTTCATCTTTTTATTAGATTTTGTGTGTTTTTTTCCCCCCAGTTGCTGGATAAAATCCATACAAATGAAATACTGGCTCACTCAGTAAATAATAATGAAAAGGTAAATTCATTTTACAGAGCGGCCAGTACATGTAAGACATCATCTTGAATGACTGTGATTTTCTTGAACTGATCACCGGGCTATTATAATCTCTCAAAAATAATATCTGGCTTTTAGGCTCTCCAATTGTGCCTGCGACCTCTCCTTAACCCTTTGGCTCTTAAGAAAAATTGATTTTTTTTTAAACATGTGCCCAGTATGCTGCTAAAATTACACAGGTGCGGTTTCGTTCACATGGCACTGCTGTCCTAAGAGATGACAGCGCACATTGAGGGTCTGGCTTCTTCCTGCCGTCATTTTACCCATCCAACTGTATCTTCGGTAGTTAGGATGTAACTGTGAAGTTCTTTAAAAGAAATAGAAAAGAAATATCTTTAGGGCTAAAATCCTGTTTTCTTTTTAAGTTTCTCTTGTAGCTAATTATGTCTCTAAACCTATGTTAGATTCTATTTTGTGTGTTTTGGAGAAGTCCCGATGTGTATGTGTGATGATTTTGGTTTTTCCTTGGAGTATTCCCTGAGACTGGTGGGAAGCCCTAGAAGTAGATTTACATCTGCCAGAGATGGTGGCAGGTGACCAGCCACCGGGGGCTTCCCAGGACATGTGACTTTGCCAAACCCTGGAGAGCCTCTGGTAAACCAGGATGAGTTGGTCACTCTAGAAGATGGGTGTTCTTTTCTTTTTCTTTTTTATTTTTTTTTTAATTTTTTAAAAAAGATTTTATTTATTTATTTGTCAGAGAGAGAGACAGAACACAAGCAGGGGGAGAGGCAGGCAGAGGGAGAAGCAGGCTCCCCGCTGAGCAAGGAGCCCGATGTGGGACTCAATCCCAGGACCCTGGGATCATGACCTGAGCCGAAGGCAGCCGCTTAACCAACTGAGCCACCCAGGCGTCCCTCTTTTTTTTTTTTTTTAAAGATTTTTTAATTTATTTGTCAGAGAGAGGGAGAGCGCACAAGCAGGGGGAGCGGCAGACGGAGTTAGAAGCAGACTCCCCACTGAGCAGGGAGCCCCACTTGGGGCTCCCTCCCAGGACCCTGGGATCATGACCTGAGCCAAAGGCAGACGCTTAACGAACTGAGGGACTGAGCCACCCAGGCATCCATAGAGGACTGGTTTTCTCTGGACTTTGTATCTGTATGACAAAAATATAAAATTCAACTCAACTTTTTTTGAGCACTTCCTCTGTAAAGAGCCTGCAAGGACAGAAGATTAGCAAAACAAATCTCCTGCTCTCAGTGAACTTTGACCCAGAATAGTAGTCTTCAGATAGCTGCAGGCAAAGCAGCCTGATACTGAAGGAACACATACACGGGCCCGCAGAGTACAAGGATGGGATGGTCCTTTCAGAGTGGAGGTGATCTGCCCTCAGACATTCCTCTTCCAATGAAATGTAAATTACCTGTAGTTGTGACATGCCCTGCAAATAACTCAATGTTTACAGAGTATCTAAGAAGAGAAAATATGCAGTTAAGCCCTTGAGTCAGAAAGAGTTCGTCCTCAATTCAAAATGAGGTTTGGGCTTTATTGAAAATTTCAAAGATGGAAATCAGTTGGTATCTCTTATGTATTTGTCCCCAATATTAAGAGTGAGTAGCTGACTGAGAAAACATGCCTGGAACCTCTGAGAGGTGCGTCCAGTTGATGTGGCCTTAGGTGTGAGGGAAGGAAACTGTGAGCCCGGCCAGAGAGGCATCCTGCTGGAGAAGCCAGGCTGGCCAGGGGAGGGTCTGCAGACGGAGGCATCAGGAATTAAGCGTGCAGTGCTCTGAGGGAATCTCAGGATGGGCAGGCCTTGGCATAGATTATGCTCACTAATAGAAAAAGAAGAAAGTAGGCTGAATGCAGGATGTTTATCTTGGTTTTTGTCAAAGTGTGAAAAGTGCCAATGACCAATGAATAGAAGTTAAGGGCAGAATCAGGCAGTCCTTTATTGGAATCCCTTTTTCCACTGCTTTCCAGCTGTGTAACCCAGGGCGATCCACGTAATCCCTGCAAACTTCCATTTTCTTATCTGTAAACAGGGGCACAATTTCTTCACTGTCGTTTGGTCGGGAGAGTTAAAGGAGCTAATGTAAGCAATTGAACACAATTCCTGCTACGTACTTGGTACCCAATAAGTAGTAGCTGTGCATATTATCATTATTAATAATAGGAGAGGCATTTCATCTGTTTGCTATGATGAAATAACACTTGGTAGTTCTTCCTCTGTTCAGTTTGTGCAATCATTTTTTCCTCCCGAACTAAAATCATCCTTTCATTGATGTGTACTGTAGTTACGCAAACCATTTTCCAGCTGCTACACAGATTTAAAGTGTCCATTGGATAAATTCCGTAGGATTAAAATCTGACCTATGTTAAAAAACAGTTGATCCAGGATTTCTTCAGAACTGAAAAGTTTTTTTTCTGGGATTCCTCTGGGATGTGGTTTATTCTTCCCTCTAAGTGCTATCTGCTCTCCTCAGCTGAGAACCGGGGCCTGATCACTCCACTTGGGGGTTGGGGGGCAGCATGGACGACTGTCAGCACAGCATCAAAGTGTGACCGACCATGGGACCAGCCGGAAGTGTGAGCCAATCCTGCACACACAAACCCACACTGCCTGATTTGTTCTGCTCTTCTCTCCGTGTGGCACTTCCACTGGTTCTCTGCACGAGGGAGAGTCGTCCTGGAGTTGAGTATTAATCCTCCTCCGGTGCTCGGACCCAGGTGAGAGCAGGAAGCAGACACGACTAAAGGCCAGGCTGGTGCTCAAGGAGAAGAGAGACATGCCTGAAGTACTCGCCCTGGGCACCAAAGCCAATGTATGGGAGGTCCTCCTTACTGGACAGCTGGAAACTGTATACACACCAGGTAGTAAATGTGCTAAATTCATCCTCCCAGGGGTAAATTTTGCTACAAAGACAATTCTTTTGGTTTCAAAGTCTTTTTTAAATTGCTTCTACAAAGTGGGCTGAATTAGACTATTCTCTGCTTAGAAGGTGAATATTTATGCCCCCCTCCCACCAGAAAACAACTTGAAGTAGTTAATGGTAAATCCTGTGTTAGATTAAATCCGAGTTAGATTAAAATGAGTGAGTGCCAATCTGTTCCTGTGGTCTTTACTCTGAGAAGATACCCTAGGATTTTCTCATACTCCAGTAAATTGTGAATGCTCTGTGGACCTCTGCCATCCTGTGGTGCTACAGGGGTAATAGCAGGAATGATAGCAACAACCACAGTAGCGCACATTAGTATTACTACCTGCTGGCGCTCTTCTGAGTGCTCCATTTACAATCTGATATTTGATTTTTAAAATGAGGCAGTTTTATTATCATCACTTTAAGGATGAGGAAACGGAAGCTCAGAGAATTTATTTTTTCTTTTCTAAAAGATTTTATTTATTTATTTATTGAGAGCGGGGTTGGGGGTAGGGTGGGGCAGTGAGAGAGGGAGAGAGAGTCTCAAGCAGACTCCCTGCTGAGTGCAGAACCTGACACAGGGCCTGTTCCCGCAACCCTGAAATCATGACCTGAGCTGAAATCAAGAGTTTGGATGCTTAACCGACTGAGCTACCCAGGCGCCCCTCAAGGAGTTTAAATAACATGCCCAAGGTTACATAACAAATAAATAGCAATGCTGGGTTGCGAACTCAGGCATGAAAAGCAAAAATGAAAAAGTCAGAACCAAATCTTTAAAAGGGATGGTCTCTGATGCCTTGAGAGCTGTTCACATGAAGCTTCCTGAGCAATGGCAGCGGGCATGACTGGCCATCTTCTGTTTCAAGAAGCAAGTGTGCTGTAGAACTGTGTCCAGCCTATTCAAAGCTCCATCTCCTATGTTAGCGCATGGAAGGTGTGGCCCTTGGGAAGCACAACCTCTTTGAGGTGCTCAAAAAGATTTATTCAGTGTGGATTGAATGCATGTACTGGAAGCAATTTTGTTTTTAGAGTGAAACTGAGTTAAAACTTTGGGTAATTTACTTATTCTCGCTTTGCCTCAGTTTTTTCATCTGTAGTAAGGAAATGTCTTAGAGGTGTTGGGAGGTTTGGAGATCATCACTGATGTAACATATAAGTAGGAGCAATTATTATTATTATTATTATTATTATTATTATTTTGCTCCATGGTGGAAGGTGGTGTTTGATTTGAAAATTATGAAGAAGAACTAATAGCCTCATTTTCTCATCTTTGGAAGGCTTGACTACATTATCTCTGTGTTTTGTCTTAAATTTAAGTATGGAATCCTATAAAAGGTACAGCATAGGGAATATAGTCAATGGTATTGGAACAGTATTCTATGGAGACAGATGGTAGTTATACTTACAGTGAGCATAACGAAACAGATAGACTTGTCAAATTCCTATGTTGTACACTTGACATTAATGTAACGGGTGTCAACTATACTTAAAAAAAACAAAACAACCAACCAAAGTATGGAATCCTAGGTGAAGAGTTTTTTTGTTTTATATTTTGTTTTGTTTTGTTTTGTTTTAAGAGAGGGAGGGGGAAAAGGGGCAGAGGAAGAGGGAGAGAGCGAATCTTCAATGTGGGGCTGGATCTCATGACCCTGAGATCATGACCTAAGCCGAAATCAAGGTTCAGATGCTCAACCAACTGAGCCACCCAGGTGCCCCTCTCAGGTGAAGAGTTTTTAAACAAAATAATTTGTACTGAAGTAAGAATGGAGTTTCTTGGTTCCAATCTGTCCCAGCCCCCTTCCAATGTTTTCAAAGCACGTTCTTGTATTTATTACCCGTGCATTAACAGATCCACTTCGAGGAACTTAGCATGACCAGGAAATGGATGCTGACTAAAATTGGAGGAGGGAGGACCGGGAGACATAAAAGGGATTTTATGTTCTTTTTTAGGAGTCATGAAAGTGGTGTAAAAGGAAAAAAGACCTTGAAATACCACACAAAGTAGTGTTTAGATAAGACTTAGAGAATGTTTTCTATAGACAGGTGGAAAAAACATAGGCTATCCAGTCTTGCCTGAGGTAATACTTGGGAACAGTTTTGGTCAGGAGATCTGTCAGTCAGGCCTCGGGTGGATATAGGAGAAACCACTTCAGCTATTTGAAGCAGGAAGAGATGTAACATTGGGAATAAGTGTGCTTACAAAATTATTGCAAGGACTGCAGGAGCAGGTGTGGGCTGGCTCTCCAGGAGCCATTACCAAAAGAACAACCTGAACTGGCCTGGCCAAGGAACTATGACTTCAGCACAGTCAGGAAGTGGGGCAATCAGGAGGCCTCTGGGCCTACCGTTGGTTACAGGGTCACATGACCTCAGCTGTGAGACTGGGTCTGGAAACCACAGCCTGCACTGTTGGTTCAGAAACACACCACCTGGGCCAACATTTAGGGTTCAGGAGGCTGACTCCATTATTTTTGCTTCCAGAGCCAGGGTCTTCTGTTAAATGTGCACCAGCAGAATGATTATCTCCCTCCCTCCTTAGGTCAGGTTTGAACCCAGCTCTTGTCCCCAAAGTGTGTTCAAATGAGTCAGGGAAATGGAATGGATTTATCTTTCCAGCTTCTGCAGTGCAGGAAGGCATTCACCTATATTGATCCTATGACTAATTTCATTTAACTGTAACACAGAACCTGAATTATTTGGAATCCAGCACTTTGCTAATACCAGATAATACTTAGAGAGAAAAGGTAATTTAAATATTATTGGAAAAAGCAGCCCCTGTCCTTGAAAACTATTTAAAAGGCCCACACCCATTAAAATCTCATTAAGAAATAAATAACATCTCAAATTCTCACAAACAGACAGGCATATTTCATAACGATGAATTTAAAGGAGCTGTTTATTTTGTAATACACTGGGAAAACCATTGCTTCTCCATGGCCATGGTCATGTAAGTGCCCAGATCATTTCTCTTCAGGCCCTTCCTGGATCATCTGGTCCATCTTGGTCCAACCAAGAAACTCTATCCGGTCATTCCTGGATGCTTGGATCATAATCAACTCTCTTTTTAAGAAGAGCACTGTGGAACAGTAGTGCTTAAAGCCTAATTGACGAATACAATGTAATCTGTAATCTCCATGTGATCTCTGTGAGGTCAAGGACCATGTCTATTTTTATTTTATTTTATTTTATTATGTTATGTTAATTACCATACATTACATCATTAGTTTTTGATGTAGCGTTCCATGATTCATTGTTTGCATATAACACCCAGTGCTCCATGCAGAACATGCCCTCTTTAGTACCCATCACCAGGCTAACCCCTCCCCCCACCCCCTTCCCCTCTAGAACCCTCAGTTTGTTTCTCAGAGTCCACAGTCTCTCATGGTTCGTCTCCCCCTCCGATTTCCCCCCCTTCATTCTTCCCCTCCTGCTATCTTCTTCTTCTTCTTTTTAACATATAATGTATTATTTGTTTCAGAGGTACAGGTCTGCGATTCAACAGTCTTGTATACGTCACAGCGCTCACCATAGCACATACCCTCCCCAATGTCTATCACCCAGCCACCCCATAAAAGTAAGGTCAGAATTACTAAAGCAGGAAATGAGATGCAACTTCCAAAGCCGAAATAGAACTGTTTTTTTTTTTACCCTATCAGGAGCAAGAGTAAAGCAGAGTGTTGTCCTTTAATTAGATAGGAAAGAAAGAGACTCAGTGATGTCATCAACAGGCCACAGGGCATTTGATATCTTTTTTAAAAAACCTTTCTGCATGATCAAGTGAATGGGGCTCTGGAATAGGTAATGCGTTCTTTAGGAGAATGAAAAGGTTTGAAAAAGAAGACTGGGAGGAAGATAATTTAAGTAAGTGAGATCTGTATCTCAATGTGCAGGCGTGGGTGATTTGCATCCAAGGGTATAAAACAGTTGGCTGAAGTGTTGTGGACTATAAATGCATATGAGTCAGCAATTTGTAATACTATTATTTAAAAGGGGAACATGATTGATAGATGAATTAATAGGAGTATGACATGAAAAGGTCAAGGATACACTTGGCATTGACTAACCATTATTTAGAATATAATTACCAATTTTGGTCGCTGTACATTAAAAGAGATGAGTAGATTCAAGGAAAGAAACACAAAATGATAAATGGAGTAAGAAATGTGGGAAAGACCAATGGTGGGAGTAAAAGGTTAAATTTTCCACTCCTACATCATCTTGGTTAAGAATACGGACTTGCAGAGCACACTGACTTGGGAAACCCAGGCTTTGCATTTTAAGTGATCTGTATCTCAGTAGCTGTAATCTCTGGTTAAAGGAAGTGGGTTGTTTGTTTAGAAAAGAGGCAGCTAGTGTGGAAGAAGGATTATTTTGAAAACCATTCTGGCTAATTGTTCTTCATATTTTCCAGAGGAGAGCATGAAGGGGTTGATATATTTTGCTATTAAGAGAGTTAGACCAACATAGAACTAAAATAACAGCAATTAAAGACCAAAGGGAGGGCTTGTTTTCCTGTGTTGTCATAGAAACTTCTGTGCCTTGATTCTGTGAAGGAGTGATGTTCTGACAACACTAAATGATAAACAGTGCCCATTTCAATGGGAATTCTGGTTATGATGCCAAAATTACTTAATTGGCAAGATTGGTTTCTTATTTCTCCTAATTACTCTTTAATTGTCTCCTTTTTCTATGGACACATGCCAGAACATCTCTTCCCCAGATGCCCAGGACATTTATGTTGCTTCTCTGGGGCAGTTCAGTGCCTCCTAGCCCACTTTGATATTTTCCCTTGGACTGCTTTCTCTGTAAAAGCTCAAGTCTTGGGATTCCCCCCACACCCCCACACCCCACCCTCCTCCCCCACTTGTCAAAATGTACCTTTCCTCTGTCCCATTACCTAGGATCTTTTCCTTGGCTTTCCAAATTGACAGTTTATTAATTCTGATAAACTGTTTCTAAAGGAGTTAAGTGTAGTTCCTCACTGTCTCTTAGTGAGTGGCACCACGCTAATGGTATGGTGGAGAACATTTTAGGGGGCACATGAACGTGGCATTACATCACATTGAATCACATAATCATATAACTGGAAATTATTCCCTTTTCAGTTTCTTTTCAAATCTGATTCAGTGGAGGATAAAGTTTCATTTTGGTGCTAGTGTGTTTTTAATCCTTTAACAGCTGTCAATCTCCCCCCCTTTTTTTTTTTAACTTTCTTACTTTTATTTTATTTTTTATTGTTATGTTAATCCCCATACATTACATCATTAGTTTTAGATGTAGCGTTCCATGATTCAGTCTCCCTTTTTAACAAAGTAACAAAGTTAAGTGTAGGCGCAAAGCCTTGGGAGCCAGAATTATTTCCTAGACTTTTTGTATAGAAGTATAATGTACACACTTAAAGGGGGCATAAATAAAAATGTACCCCTTGATTAATTATATTAGCTAGAATTAATTTTAAAAAATATTCTCATTGCATTTATTTTTGCAGTTCCCTTTTATATATGCCAATGATGCTGATTTTAAATGCAGTGGAAAAAAAGTTTTTTCTAAATTTATTTAGTAAAAAAAGTGAATTGACTTAAAGAAAAGAAAAAACATATTACTCTATTCCATAGATTCTAAAGATTCACATCTTCTCCCAATATTGTAATGATTCTAAATTCATGGTGCATCATGCAATTGGTGCCATTTATGAAGCCCATGGCCTAGTGGTATGACCTTTGACTATAGTCAGATCAAGAAAGATCAGTCTCAGGGCATTTTAGATTCAGTGAAATATGGCAAGTAAACTGTAATACTACAGTAGTACTCTGAAACAAAAAAGTGGTGTACAAATACCTGAAGTTTGGGAAACAGTAGTTTAGTGATGTATTCTTTCCATCTGATGCCTTTGTATTTTAATAAGAGCTCTCAAGAGATGCAAAGACTTAGCCCCAAAGAGTGATAGTAGTAGAAATTTCAGCCTTGTGTCTGGGTTCTGGTGGGTGTCAGGGAATCCTGGGGAGTAGATGAGCTTTATTTTACACCCCCTCAGTGTTCTGTGCTTATCAACTCTGTGTCTGCCCCTGAGGCTTGCCTGGCTCTCTGTAATATAATGTTATCCCTTGCTCAGAAATCTCTAGGTACTACATCAAGCACTACATCAGGCTATAGACTTATGAATTATAAAGAAACCAGCTTTCAGATGCAGAATCTTGTTACACTAGAAATAGGTACCCCTGAACATCAGGTATCTGCCCTTAGACTTGCCCCGAACACCGTGATGACCCAACATGATGCCTTCTGCCTACAAGCCTTTACATACGTATTTGTTAAAAGAATGAAGGAAGGAAGCTTAGCCTTGGCCTCCCATGTGCAGACTCTAGGTATGGCAAGTATTGTGTGGCCTAAGCAGCTAGGGGCCAGCAGCAGCCTGCAGTTGGCTCCCCCAGTCTTCTCTGAGTCTCCTGAGGCAATTACTGAGCATTTGTATGGCACACCATTTGCATACTCTAACGAGATGGGCTATAATTGGCCTTCATTGATTTTGTTTTCATTGAGCTAAAATAGAGTCAGAGCTTCTTAGGCTAGAAGAACTGATTGATTTGTGGTAGAATTCAGGACTATTCAGTTGAAGAAATAATTAATTATGTTCTTATTTAGTAATCATCAGGATTCAGCCTGTTTTTTAGCAGGAGATTGTGCTCAGCAGAATTGGACTTTGCTAAGGCAGGGATGCTCTTTAGCTGGGCAAAGGGATATTACATATAATAATAATAATTATTATTATTATCGTTATTTTTAAAGAAAGCTTTGTGCAGATTGGGGACAATAGTGTATATACATATATGTAGGGAACAAGAGACATGCATCATATCTTCCGGTTCCTCATTTTCTTCCTTACAAGAGCATATTATCTATTTGTCTCTCTCTCTGTCTATCCATGCATTTATCTATCCTTTTATCTGTCCACACATCCTTGAATCCATCCATCATCTACATCATCTACATCTTTTAATGTTTTGTAGATTCTCCACGAGTCAATTCAGTCTGAGTGAAGGATGCTTCCACTTTTATCTTCCACTTCTCAGGCTTGGGAGTTGGTCCAGATTGGCACCCCAACCCTAAAGTAACAGACAATAATTTCAGCCTGATTTGATTATCCTGAAGTTTGGGAACTCAAGCAAGGAGAGGTGTTTGACAGTCATTCTGTGTAGATAGGGTAGCTTAGAATTTGGAACTGATTATGATTTAAAATCTTTCTAAATGGTTTAGTCCCATGTCAGGCTCTCCCCTTCAAAAATTTCTTTTGAAAATATTGTGTATGATTTTTGGGTATTAGCCCTTATTAAAATGAGTTCTAGTCTGTAAAATGAGACCTTAAGTCCTTTGAAGAACAAGGTATAGTTATAAATAAATAACTACATCTTTCATTCAACAGACATTTATTGAGAAGCTCAATATGTAAGATATTATGGTAAATATTGTGAGAAATACAAGGGTAAATAAAACACTATAGCTGCTCTGAATCATCTTACTAATATAGAAATACTTGTTAGAAATTCTTTTGTAAGTTCCAGTTATTTGAAACTATGTAGGTAACATTATATATGGTCCACAGCCTAGACTACAAAAATCTATTAAAATACTAAGCTGAGCCATATAAAATCACCAATATTTCATCATTTTTACCCTACAAAAACAGCAAATTCATATGGTTTAACATATATATGTAAAGCAACATACCTCACTTAACTATAAAACCAAGAGTAACTGATTACTATGAGTTGTAATGATTATGTGGGGAAAATATGTCCAGAAACCTATCTCCTTCTGTTGAAGGCCTAGAAATGAAACAAGGGACCCCTTCATGAATGTTCCCACAAATATTTTGGGGGGGGATAGTTGAAATAGGGGTATGCCTTGTTGTTTGCCTTGGGCAAGAATCCTAACACGGTTGGTGAGATCATGGGAACACGGGAGGGTATAGGGAGGAGGCAAGGAAACTGGTTCAGTGAGGGAGGGTGGGATCTCCTGCCGGTACAGCTGGTGATGAAGCCCAGTGATTGCGTTGTCCTTACTACTATCTCTTATACCAGAACCATGTTGTGTTTGCTATGATTCACATGGCAAAATTGATGCTCATTCCTTTTCTCTTAAGTTCCACAAAGCTGGTGACAAGATCTGTGCTAATGCAGCTATGGAAAAATCAAATCTAATAACACCAGCCCACAGTAATGAAAATACAGATATATCTGTACTGGCTGCTATCTTCCAGCCAGCCCTGTTTGAGAATGTGAGTAGGCTAAAAACCTCAATTCTCTCTTGGGACAAGTGGGAATGAGGGAAGGGGATGACCAGGTAGAGAAATCCAGGCAGTCCTATCTTGAGCTAGTAGGAGGGTCCCTGAATCTTTAGTATTCTTCCCAACCCAATCTCTGGCTGTAGCTGACAAAGATGCTACAAACTAATTGGGAAATTTCTGGAATTGCTGTCACTGTCTTGGAATTATCATTGATATTAAAGCTGGAGAAACAATTGCCACTGTTGACACCAAGCCTGAGCTGGGACAGAGTAAATTTTAGTTGTGCAGCTGGAACCTCAGAACTTCCCAGCTGGCTAGTCATTACATTAATCTCATAATACCAGCCTGAATTTTCTGTGATTAAAAATTTTGGGCCCACTTTTCACATTATGGGGCATTTTGCGGAACCTCCCTAATGTGCTTATCTGCAGAAAGAGTGGAAATGGTGGAAGAAACCAGTAGCGTGGCCTCCACCACTTCCACTCTCCAGATACTGCACATGTTCATTGGATGGGTCAAACCAAAATCGCATCTAGAACTCCAGTTGTTTATCAACTGTGCTTTTGTAGCTTTTCAGGCTTTTCAGTACAGGAAGACATACCAGGGGGAGGGTAGAATGGATATTGAGTGCCTTTCCATCATATCTACCACAGAACTATTTCAATTTATAAAGATTTTTCATCCCAGCAACAAAGAGAAATAGATGGAGGGTACCAACCTCTTACCCATGACTCTGATCCTTATCAGTCCTTTCATTGTTCATTTCCAGTAAGATAAGGCAGCAAATATAGAAGCTGATGATGAGTTTTCAGATCCATGAAACAACTGAAGATTCGTTTATACCTCAGCGAAAAATCCAGACTCAGTGAGTCTCCTAAGCACTTTGTCCCTCCATGCAGGACAAGGTGGTGACTCTGGGAAGTGGTATGGGAAAGGGATAGGGACTGGGCATGTAGCCTATGACTCCAGCGCTGGGAAGAGGTAGGGAGAAGTCTTGGTTTAGGTTTTTCCTTTCTCTCTCCTTCCTCTGGCCACATCAGTCTGTAGTTGGCCCTGCCATGATGTGAGGAGTATGTTTCAGGCTGGGATAAGCCTGAGCTTGTTTCCTGTTTGTTATGTAGCACTGGAAAGCTTGCATATCTCACAAGGATAAGAATTATAAACAGAATAACTACATGGTGAGGATGACACTTTAGCCATGATGGTTTGGCTGTGCTGGTTTCTCTGCTTTTTTCCGCCATGATTTGTTTGTTCATTGCACAGTTTGGTATCACCTGGCAGACAAAAATTTTAGTCTTCTTCAGTTTGTGACTGTGGTAACTGATTATTTTAGGAGAATGGGAAAAAAAAAAGCTCCTTTATTTTCCCATAGCAATTTCTATGCCTCCTCATGTCTGCCTTTCACTATCTACTTTGGATTATGGTGAAGAACCCAGAACATAATTATAAGCCATTGGTCATTCCTGAGTCCTTTCTTCAACTTGGAATCATACTGATTTGGAATCTTAACTGATTCTTAGGTCAAAGTTATTCTGTAGACCCTTTAGATGAAATATAGCCTGTTCACAGAATTGATAAATTTTAAAAAATTGGGAGAATACAGATGGTGGACGGATGTAGGTTTTGTTCAGTTATGAAAGTTGACACCTTCTATGAAGCTTCTCCCACACTCTTCTCCCAGATAGATTGACCTCCCTCTTCTTCATCTTTATCCCCACTGAGCCTAGTATATTTTTCTCTTGGGCATCAATTGGACACATTATTGATCTTATTGTCTTATAAGTCTGTCTCCTTCTATCCTTTAGCTTAGAGGTTTTATCTTATTAATCTTTGTTAGATATGGAATGTATAAAAAAATTCCTTGCATATAATAGGTGCTCAGGAATGACTTTTTTAAATGATTGAATACATGATAGCCTTGTTAGGAAGATATTAAACAAAATACATTTATTATTTTTGTAAGAATGCTTATCATTAAATTCCAGAAAAATAGAAATATGAAAAATAAAAGCAATAGATAATACGAATTCCATCATCCAGAAATAATTGTTGTTAAAATTGGTGATGTCTACATTTCAAGATGTCAGGAAAAAAGAATTATTGGCTTACATAATAACAATGTCAAAATTAGGTAGGAGTAAATAAAATTGTAGGCTTACTACAGACTCTAAAATACTTAGGGGTGCCTGGGTGGCTTTTGGTTAAGCATCTGCCTTCGGCTCAGGCCTTGATCCCAGGGTTCTGGGATTGAGTCCTGCATCAGGCTCCCTGCTCAGTTGGGAGTCTGCTTGTCCCTTTGTCCCTCCTCCCTTCCCCCTGCTCATGCTTTCTCTCTCTTTCAAATAAATAAATAAAATATTTAAAAAAATACTTAGAATATTTAGGCATAATACTATATAAAACTCATAATTTCTGTAATATGAACTTTTAATTAAAAAAATCAGTGAATGGACCAAAAATAAGGATAGTATATTTTTCTTAGATGTTGGAATTGTTCATATATTTATAGTAATTCTGCACTGTGTTTGAGCTCATCTAGATGCTAAATTTCTTAATACTGAAGAATGTAAAAGTTAAAAAAAATCATTTTGCCCTTTGAAAATCTTGATCATTTTTATTTAAGAAGCAATACCAGTAGAGGGTTATAAAGGATGGTAATTTTGTCTCATTCATTCATTCATTCATTCAACTCAACTCATGCTAGACGTTGTTGTAGGTGATATACTTGCAAATAAATTTTAGACTATTTAAATTTTTTTCTCTCATTCTAAGATCTATAGGAAGCCCGCATTATTTTACTTTGGAGTATTTTATTGAGAAGAGAAATTATAAAACTAATAATGCTAACCACCTCTTATCACTGAGGTGACAAGATACCCAGATTGACAGGAACAAAACCAGGTTACATCATGTTACCACCAGAGGTTGATTCTCACTTGTTAGGTTTGACATAGAAATTTATGCCTTATAGCTTTGGCCAAGTTTGGCCCAAGATTTCATTAAAGGTCATTACATTCTAATTTAGTAATTTTCCCTGCCATATTGATAACTATTTCTTGGAACCTTAGAATTCCATCTACCCCCCAAGAGGAGATGTAGCACTGTGTCAGGGAAAGAGTCTGGTCAGGAATCAGAAGATCTGGCCCCACAAGAGCAGATTCCAGTAACGTATCTTAATATCACATACCAGGCAAGGGATTCAGCACTTCTACATTTATTACGTTTAAAAATCCTTACAGTCACCCAGCAATGTAGGTTTCATCTTACCATTTTACTGATGGAGTTAGTGCTAAGTGTGTAGTTTCTGAGTTTGAATCCTAGTTCTATCATTTATTAACTTTGTGACTGTGAGGAAGTTTCCAATCTCTCTCTTTCTTAGTTCCTTCGTTAGACAAGAGTATGACCTATCTTACAGGGTTTAGGGGAAGACTAGACAAATGAAGTGTATGAAAATGCCTCGAGTGGTGTGGTAAGCACTCAGTAAATATGAGCTATTTTTATCCCTGATCAGCTATTTTCAGGTGATACTTGCTAGCTCTGTGGCCTTGGGCAAATTATTAGCATTTCTGGATCTATAGAATCATATTTAAAAAGCCTCATAGCATTGTTGGAGGCTGAAAGAGGTTAATCAGTGTGAAATTGGACAGTGATACATTATATAAGTAGATAGGATTAATTTTAAATTGTTCATTACATAGTGTATCATTGTTATTAATCCCAACTTTCTTGAAAGTTTTCTTGAAAATTTTATCCAGACTTACTAACAAAGGAGACAAGCACTCAAGGACTCTCTCAATTGTTTCTGTTTTAGATCTTCCAAATTTCTTTTTGCTAAGGTCTCCAAAAAAGTACAATTTCAGTCTTTTTTTTTTTTTTTTTTTTGCTTTTTTTTAAAATTAACACATAATGTATTATTTGTTTCAGGAGTACAAGTCTGTGATTCATCAGTCTTACACAATTCACAGCGTTCACCATAGCACATACTCTTCCCAGTGTCCATCACCCAGCCACCCCATCCCTCCCACCCCCCTCCACTCCAGCAACCCCTGTTTGTTTCCTGAGATTAAGAGTCTCTTATGGTTTGTCTCCCTCTCTGGTTTCATTTTGTTTCATTTTTCCCTCCCTTCCCCTATGATCCTCTGTCTTGTTTCTCAAATTCCTCGTATCAGTGAGATCATATGATACTTGTCTTTCTCTGACTTACTTCACTTAGCATAATACCCTCTAGTTCCATCCATATCATTGCAAATGGCAAGATTTCATTTTTTTGATGGCTGTATAATATTACATTATATATATGGACCACATCTTCTTTATCCATTCATCTGTTGATGGACATCTAGGCTCTTTCCAGTTTGGCTATTGTGGACATTGCTGCTATGAACATTGGGGTGCACATGGCCCTTCTTTTCACTACATCTGTGTCTTTGGGGTAAATACCCAGTAGTGCAATTGCTGGGTCATAGGGTAGCTCTATTTTCATCTTTTTGAGGAACCTCCATACTGTTTTCCAGAGTGGCTGCACCAGCTTGCATTCCCACCAACAGTGTAGGAGGGTTCCCCTTTCTCCGTATCCTCGCCAACATCTGTCGTTTCTTGACTTGTTAATTTTAACCATTCTGTTCGGTCTTATTTTTGACCTTTCATACATGTTATAGATTTTGGTCAAGGAACAGGAAAGGCTTTATGAGTAGATAAGCAATAACTATTTTCTATAACAAACTCAAGTTCAGTAGTTCCTTGGGCTGTATTATAATAACAATCCACATCTGACTGTGAGCATACTTTTAAAATAGCTTCCATTTCTTTCACAACAATCTTTTAAGGCATGTGGGGCATAGGCTGTCATCCTCATTTTACAGATAAGAAAAATGGGGCTCTTAAAGTTTAGGAAACTGCCTAAGGTTTCATCTGGGAAATTAATGTCAGAATTGTTTTCTTATTTCATAATCCATAACACCATGTGTATCATTGTTTAGGATAAGAATGTCAGTTTCTGGGCCCAATGTATTGCTCTGATTTCCTTGTCATTGGAGAATGCAGTTAAACCGCTGTACATAGCTGAGCCTAGGCTAGAACTCTACGCATGCTGCAGGCCTACAGGATTTTATTTTGCTGTGTTTGGAGCAGCCACTACCATGCTCCAAGATGGTTCTTCAGGGGTCAGTTAATAGGCTATATGTGGGCCTTTAATATCTCATGAGATATAATATTCTGAGAGCATTTTTGGCTTTTCAAGTACCCTAGAAGAGGGTACTTGAAAGTAAAAACCTCAGTTCTGGGATTTCCCCTAGAATTCCAATACACCAGTTCTTCAGGATACACAAGTGCTCGCGCACCAACCCCCCAAAGGAATGCTGGAATTATAGCCTTCAGCCAAATCGTGGGTTGTTAGATGAACTTGGAGAGTCTTCCCAGTGCCCCTGTCCCCTTACTATAGTGATGGTGCCGTCAGGGAAAAGCATTCTTCTCCCAGAGGGAGCCTTCCTACTTTGTAATATAACTAATTGATAACCAAGGGCTATTTCTTTTTTTTTTTTTTAAGATTTTATTTATTTGAGAGGAGAGAGAGAGAGCACGAGTGGGGGGAGGAGCAGAGGGAAAGGGAGAAGCAGACTCCCCGCTGAGCAGGGAGCCCCAAGCAGGGATCCATCCCAGGACCCCGAAATCACGACTTGAGCCGAAGGCAGTTGCTTAACTGATGGAGTCCCAAGGGCTATTTCTATCCTGGGTTTTTACTGGTGAGAAACGGAGAGTATCTTAAGTTCTTTAAGTCTGATTTCCCAAAGTGTACCTTTGAATGCTCTTTGGAAACTTCCCTTGGGGTCATAGCTAAAATAATACTTGGAACACTGCAGTGAGGTTCTAATGCTGACCATCCAGAGTTAGTGCAGACTCTATAGAGGTTAAGGGCACAGTACCCAACAACACTGTACTTAAGGTGGCAGCCACAAGTTTGGGGGACCCTAGGCCACATGCACTTTTGACCAACTGGCTATAATTTGGGAGTTTCCATGACCCCTTCATGTTTGATAATTCACTATTTCACTATTATTATGAAGGATACACATAGGGTTGGGTCTGGGAGGCTTCCAAAGACAGAACTTTCATGTCCTTGACACACAGAATCAGGACACATCACTCTCTTAGCATATTAGTGTGTTCACTAACCAGGAAGTTCACCTAAGCTTTAGGGATCAGATTTTTTTATTGGAGTGTCACTGACTGAATTATGGGCCATGTGGTTGAACTTAATCTCCAACCCTCCTTTCCTCTGTGGAGGATGGGCTGATTATCACTTAGCTCAAAGCCCCAACCCTCTAGTCACATGCTTGGTCTTTCTGGCCTGGCCAGCCCATATCCTGAATCATTTCCTTAGCATAAATGCAGGTGTGGCCCAAGGTCCCACCATGAATAACAAAGACACTCAAATCACTCAGGAAATTCCAAGGGTTTAAGAGCTCTCACCCAGAAACCTGGGACCAAGACAAATTCTTTATTATAACGATACTTCTTAACAGGTCAAGAATTAGTAAATGCTGGATAACTGAAAGCATGGAGGAGTGAGTGAGGAAGTGAATGAATTTGATGGAATTTCTGAGGGATTTGAACCAGGCCATCTAAGGTTTTTTCTAGGGTAATGAACTTGGGAACCTCTGAAAGTACTCCATTTCTTAAAGTGTTCTGAATTTACCAGTTGAATTCCACATACCTATGGGGGACATACATTTTGGATTCAGGGTTTTAGTTGGCCCTTAAACTGGGTATGGTAGTGATGCAGGCTGACTGGGTCTGAGGACCCAGAGGGGGGTTCTACAAGACTAGCCAAGAGGGTCCTTGGCTTTGCACAGGATAGAAAGCAAGCTGAGAGGAAGTGAGAGCAGAGTTTATTGAAGACATTGGGAGAGTGCAGATACAGAGAGAACATCTGGGAGACTCAGAAAGGAACAAAGAGTGAGTGTTGTCTTTGTTTGGGGCCTGGGGTTTTTATTGAGGATGGTGGTCTGGGGTACATGTCTTCTTAGGCATTCAGGAACTGCTCCAAACAGGGGCAACAGGGGCAAGTGCTCAGTTGTCCCCCATAAGTCACTTAAGCCCTGGAGGCAGGGGTATTGGTGAGTCAGTGGTCTTGGAAAATGCTCATGACAACTCTGTCAGGTCACTCCTTAGATGTTATCTGTTGTGCTAGAAGACTCCCAAGAAATCATCAACTCCTTGACCTTTACAAGGAGGACATACATTATCTTTCTATTAAGCTTGAGTAAGGTAGGGGTGTAGGTCTTACTTATAGCAAGAGTAGAAGTAGGAAAAGGAACAAAAAAAAAAAAAAGGAATTTTTCACGGGGTCTCTTTAGTTTCCTTGTCTCAGTGGTGGTGATGGTATTCCCCCAGAGGGTGGCATACCTTGCATGTGCCACACCACACCACGGGGTATTAATTCATTTAACAAATATTTTATGAATTCCTATCATATTCTAGGCACTGTTCTAGGTGCTGGGGTTGCTGTAGAGAGCAAAATAGACAAAAATCCCTGCCTTTTTGGAGCTTGCATTCTAGTGATGAGAGACAATAAGCACATAAAGTAATGCTAATCAGCTGGTGAGAAATGCTTTGGAAAAAAGTAAATTGAATGCTCAGAACCTGTCTCTGCTCCTTGGCAGGCTGGGCAGGTGAGGGCTGGCCCGGGATCCAACTATGGGGCAAAGTTTGTAATTTGTTGTTCCTGCCTCATGCCCTCTGGGTTAGAAAAAATCTGTCCCTGAATGTTTAGCGAGTCTGCTTGGCCTTTTGATTCTGTAGTGATTAAATGCCAGGCTATTGGGAATTAGTTTTATTCTTATTCAAGGTTAAATGTAGAAAAGACCTCCTCTTCTCCATGTATCAAAATTCAACCATGGATCTTTTAAGGGTGTCAGCCCCTCTTTGAAGCCTCCTCTGACCTCCCCACCACCCAATTGCATTTAATCCCTCCTTTTTCTTCTCTCATGGCATTTAATTTATAGCTCTGTTGTATCACATTTCATTCTGTCTTATATGGAATAATATGCTTATAGGCTCTGTTTTTCCAATAAAATTTGTAATTTTTCTGAAGGAAAGGAGGTTCTCTTTTCCATTTATTCTTTACTGTGTTCGTCTCTTTCCTCCATCTCAAGGAACTTTAGAATGCTCGGTACACAGTAGCTGTTCAATTAACTATTGATTGAAAGGAAGAAACCTTAAAGCATGCTTATCAGTGCTGATCTCTGATTTGCAAATATGTGAGTTTCTTATCTAATTTCCATTGACTTCCTGAATGAATAGAGTTTTCACTAGTTTCCTTAGGACACTAGTTGTCACTGTTTCTCAGGAAAGCTGTTGCTATTATGGCTGTCTAGTTACATGCGAACTAGTGGGACTATAACAGTAAACAAGATAGGCCAAGTCCTGTTTTCAGAACTTCACAGGAGAACTAAACAGATCATTGTAACTTACACAGTTAATTAATGAATTATAATTTTTATAATTCTTACGCATGAGAATAGTTAATGCTTACATTTTAGTGTATATTTATCGAATCTATTTACAAAAAGAATATATTCACAAAATTAAAAAATGAGATAATACTACAATACTGTCTTCTAATTTACCTTTTTTTAACCTAATATATTTTGTGAACATTTCTTGAAGGCTTTTAACATTATTTTACAATGTCATTTCAAATAGCGCCTAATTTTTTAAAAAAGATTTTATTTATTTATTTAAGGATGAGAGAGAGAGAAAGGGATAGAGAAATCACGAGGTCCGGGCAGAGGGAGAGGGAGAAGCAGACTCCTCGCTGAGCAGGGAGCCTGCCTGAGGGGGGGAGGGGAGGGGTGGGGAGTGGGGGTTAGATCCCAGGACCCTGAGATCATCACCTGAGCGGAAGGCCGAAGCTTAACTGACTGAGCCACCCAGGCGCCCCACCCCCAATTTTTTTTAACAGTGTTTCAAACTTTCAAGCTGTGATACGTTGATTATTTACTTAGAAGAAATTACTGGAATTGGAATTTTTCTATCAAAGCATCAGCCAAAATCTAAATTTTTGATGAGTATGACAGTGTTGCTTCCTCGCTCTGCTTGACACCTGCCAGTTTATATTTTCAGTAGCAGTGTACGGGAGGACAGGTATAAGCACTTTTTTTCATTTAAAAAGGAATTAACCTTGTCTGTGTGTTTTGTTTGTGAGTGTGTGATCATTTCTTGTGCATTGATTGCTGAGATTGGCTCCAAGGCAGATAATGAATGAAATTTGTAATCAGTGTTAGGGCAGAGAGGCATTTTGCCAAGGTGGATGTCAGGACTTACTGGATGGTTTCAGCCCTTAAACCAGAAAGTGCGGGAATGACTAATAGGTCCTATTCTTTATATTTATGTTAATTGGTTCTTTAGTTTGGCCATCATCTTGCCCTCACATGGCAAAAGAGCAGTTAAGAAATATCCTGGGCTAGAATGTCAGGAGCCCAAGGAGAAAGCTAGGGCAAACGGTGCCAGTGTCCCTAATGAGATTGCAAGAGAGAAACAGACCTCATCATACCCATGAGAAGGACTATAAAGAGCAGCTAGTCAGTCAGGAAAAACACCCCCCCCCGCCCCCCCGCTGGGGCAGGAAATCAAAGTGCTCTGGGCGGAGGCAACATGGCAACACTCCGTGTGAGACGGGAGCACCATCTTCTGCGGGAGGACGAGAGAGATGCAGTAGAGAGGTTTTGGGCCCCTTCTGATAGTATCGTTGTGGCCCTTGGCTTGTCAAGTGCTCTGAGATTGTTTCTTCATATTACTATTATGGCCTGGGCTCTAAAGAATTCTACTTTTCTTTCCAGCATGTGCCACATTGTTTTTCAGATAAAATAAAAGTCTCAAATAGGGAAAGACCTGTGAATTTTCTGTAACATGGAGGTGAATGCAAGATCAGATGGGCATCTGTTGCTGTCTTGATTCTATTGCCACTGAATTCTGTGAGCTTGGGCAAGTCCCTTGACCTCTGTGGCTTCAGTCTCCTCATTTTAAAAGCACGGGATTTGAGGAAAATGGCTTTAATGTTTCTTCTGGCTTTAAGTGTTCTCTGGTGCTTTGTCCCCTAAACCAAAGCTTGTGCAGATGTGGAGGCTCATCTTATTCCCCCTGCTCAAATGTGTGGGAAGATATGTGATTGCAATAGTTTTTAGACTGTCATCTCTCCTATGAGATTTTCTTTGGAGTTATATTAGAAAGAGAGGATATGGGGATTTGTAGCATCATTTGCCACCCACAAATAACAATTTCTTTTTTATATTTCTGTCTTAGTCTTTGTAGTTACCATCTAGGTCCGACTTCAGGTTCATAACAACAACGGAAGAGGAATCCTTTCCACCCCTCCTTCCTTTTTCCCTCCTACTCTGCAATTAATTTTCCTAACTTCCTATCTCACCTCATAAAACGATGAACCCTTTCCAATTTACTGAAACAGTTGTTCTGTAGAAGACCAACACACTCCAGTGACTCTCAGTATTGTTACATCTTCATCAACCCTGAAAGAAGAGTGTGCCTGTGTGTGTGTGCGTGCATGTGTGCGTGCGCGTGCATCCGTGCAGAGTTGAGAAGCATGAGTTAGGCAGAGGAATGATTAGGTGGTTGGGCTTCAGAGGGAACATTTGTAGATTCTATCTGGAGCACACTTTATTAAAATTGCAACAAACTTTGTAAAATCAGATGTATGGTTCATTAAGGGAACATTGCCTTACAATTATGATTAATTAGATTAAACTTATGAAAGTGTGTTATTTGTTCAAATCAAAAGGGTGGGGGAAGATGATGGATGATGAAAGAGTGTGATAAATGAAGAAAGCAGCTGAACTAAATTGAATGTGTATTCATCCGTTTTCACTTCATAACTAATGATAAATTGAGCATGTCACATTTAACAATACATGTCTGGGCTTAAGCACACTGTTTCAGCTCCTGTTCGCTAATGCCTTGTGATAGGTAGTTGAGACCACAGAATTGAAATTTTAACTCCTGGACTTTTGTCTGCTTACATCTTTCCTTGGAAAACCAATGGATACTTAGTAACTAGATGAAAAGAATTTATGGAACTTATTTTTTACATAATAAAAAATTGTACTTCCTCAGGTCATGTAGTTATGGTATTTAAAACTAAGAGATTGTATCTACTTTTCCAAAAATGGGTGTTTCCCCCCACTCGCAGGCCTGATCAGGTGGCAGAGGTAGAAGGCAACACGAATTGTAGAAATATCGTTCTCCGCGTGCCCTCCCTCAAATGTAAGCCATGTTTACCTTGGCAATCAATTGGAAAAAACCCTGAAAAGCTCATTAGATGATCTGAGAAATTTGAAAGTGAGAGGTAAATATTAAACAGTTTACATCAGTTTCCTGAAATCTCAAGTTTTCCAATATTTTAAATCACATTGTAGTCTCTCAAATACCGTCTGAGATTTACGAAGCTGGTCTTGGGGTCAGAAAGAATGTGGAAAATATTTCCAGTCAGACTGAAATTAGACAAGTTTGTCACACAGAGTCAGGAATGGTTTTATAAAAAGAATGTGCTTTTGCTAAAAAAGTTAAAGAGGTTTGTAATACAGGATCTGACACACAAGCAGTATTTAATTCTCACTGAAATCGTATTAAGACAATATGAGGTGAGTGATGGTTTCTGAAAAGGTCACACAACTTTTTGTTTTGTTTTCTAAAAGGATTTTGTTAAGATTCATTTTGAGTTGTGGTGAAGGCTTGAGTCGGTTTTTATTTTATCTATTTCTCATCTGTAAACCTTACCTCAAAATCAACTTAAATATTCCTAGCTTAATATTTTCAGGAATGATTGAGCCTTTTAAGGGACTGAGTCTCTTTTAGATACTGTTCAGACTATGTCATGCCTGGGCTATATGCATAGATGAGACTTTTGGACAAGAATTACCCTATTCCTCGGAGCAGGGAAGGTGTTCCAAAGGACAGAAAGTGAGACAAACAGTGGCCAGTTAGGAGTTATGAAGGGAATGAATGGTGGTGTTGTCATAAGTGGTTATTCAGTGTTAGATGATAGAAACAGGGTCTAGCTAGGACCGCAGTTCTCAAGGGGAAAGAGTAGTCTTGGTGGCAGTTTTGCCCTCTGGGGAACATTTGGTAATGTCTGGAGACACTTTTGGGTTGTCACAACTTTAGGAGAGGGGTGCAGACCAGGTATGCTGTTAAACATCCAACAATGCACAGGACAGCCCATCACAACAAAGAATGATTCCAGTTTTCTAGTTTAAAATGTTTCTATTTTTTTTTTAAAGATTTTATTTATTTATTTGAGAGAGAGAATGAGATAGAGAGAGCATGAGAGGGGGGAGGGTCAGAGGGAGAAGCAGACTCCCTGCTGAACAGGGAGCCCGATGCGGGACTCGATCCCGGGACTCCAGGATCATGACCTGAGCCGAAGGCAGTCGCTTAACCAACTGAGCCACCCAGGCGCCCTCTAGTTTAAAATGCTTCTAGAGATAAGGTTGAACAACTCTAATCTAGGGTGAGGCATGAATTTAAAAAATTGACAAGTTAGTGAAATTGGTGAGTCTGTGAAGTTGAGATTCAAGGTGAGTTACAAAACTGATATGTAAAAATAAGTCTAAATTATAATCTTAAAGAAAGACAACAAACACATCAGCTGGTATTACGCCAAGTAAACCCTAAATTCAGTACCTTGACTATAACACTAATAACTGTAAATATTGTAAATTGGGTTAGTCTTGGATCCCAATGAAAGAGATTTAATTCATGAACTAATTAAATAATAATTTCACTCTGTTTAAATCTTTTTCATAACATATTCCCTTAGGATTTGATTCATTAAATTACAGTGAGGTCTTTAGAAGGTGTTATAATCTCTCCTTTTCCAAGAAGAGGAATTGGAAGGTTTGGCTTTGGTCTTATGGTCAAACTAGGAACAGGACCAGAATCGGAATTCAGCTTTCCAGAGTTGATTTTCCAAGTTAGATCATCCACCTTCCTTCCCAGGGCCTGGACACTGCTCCTTCTCCTGTGAGGGGATGTTCTCTATTAATGGCAAATTGTCTTGGAAAAGAATGTCCTGAAGGTGAGGGAAGGTGGGAAAGCCTTGAGTCATGCTAAACTGTTCAAAAGAGGGCCTTAGAGGAAGAAACTGTCACACTTGTCTGAGTTCTGACGTGAAAATACATTTTGGGGCCAAGACAATTCATCTGTCAGGCTTCCTGTTGGAAGAATATTTACTCAGCTTTGAGAAGAGAGCTTCAGTGAACATCCAAGATAATGAAAGTTTGATAACACTCAATATTCTGGAAATAACCCGAATCCAGTAGGTTCTTAGTGTCAGAACACAAGATGATAAAGAACCTTGAGAAAACTTCCTGGGGAGCAGAAAGCACTGGGATCCACAACAGCAGAGTTTTCTGGCTGGGAGGGAGGTGTCCTGTGTTTGTCAGGAGGAAGAAAGATCATGCATTTCACATCTTTTTGTTGTTGTTGTTTGTTTGTTTCAACTCTTTTTTTAAAAAAAAATTGTGGTAAAATATATATAACATGAAGTTTACCATGTTAGCCTTTTTTTTTTTTTTTTTTCAGCTTGGGGAGGGGAGGTGGTTGGGGTTGGGTTGCGTCGGGGTAGGAAGTGGCAGAAGGAGAGAGAGAATCTTAAGCAGGCTCCATGCCCAGCACAGAGCCTGAAGACGGGCTCTGTCTCACCACTCTTAAGATCATGACTTGAGCCAAAATCAAGAGTAGGACGCTTAACCAACTGAGCCACCCCGGTGCTCCACCATGTTAGCCATTTTTAAGTGTACAATTTGGTGGCATTAAGTACATAATTCACAACATTTGTAACCATCACCAATATCCATTTCCAAAACTTTTTATTACCTGAAACAAGCTATAAGCGTTAAGGAGTAACTCCCCATTTTCTCTCTCCTCAGCCCTTGGTAATCTCTATTCTAATTTCAGTTGCTATGAATTTACCTATTCTAGATACTTTCTATAAATGGAATCATACAATACTTGTCCTTTTGTGTCTGGCTACAGTTCGTGTTTGCATTCTTAGTGCCCAGTTAATGCCAGGCACAAGACAGGCACTTGAAAAATAAATATGGAATAAATGGAAGTATTAGTGGAGGATGGGAGTAGCTAGCATGACCCTTCAGGATTTAACACAATTTTATTTTTAAGATTTTATTTATTTGAGAGAGAGAGAGAGAGAGAGCAATAGCAGGGGAGGGGGCAGAAACAGAGGCAGAAGGAGAAGCAGACTCCCTGCTGAGCAGGGAGCATGATTCGGGGGCTTGATCCCAGGACATCAGGATCATGACCTGAGTGGAAGGCAGACGCTTAACCAGCTGAGCCACCCAGGCGCCCCTCACACAGTTGTTTTCTTAGTAATAATAATGACATGGCCCAGTATTTGAATAGCGCTTAATGTTTCTTCAAAGAGCTTTGATATTTTATTTCATTTAGCACTTGATGATTTTTAGGAAAAAATGCCACTCTTTTAAGATTAGATTTAAGTAAAACATGTATTTACCATCATGTTAATATTTTGGTTTTTCTAGCTAACTTGAGCTTAGAAACATTTTAATTTGCTACTCTTGGGAATAACCCATGTGCTACGGTTGTTCTGGGGGTGTGAATGAAATGCATGCTTCATAATCATTTATTGATAAGGTTCAGGCCCACCTCTCTGGGAAGAAAATTGAAGCTCTAAGATATGAAGTGCATCCTTTCAAAGTCCCATGGAAAATCAGCAGCAGAGTCAGAATTAGAATTCACAGCCTTCAGGTCCCCAAGGCTCCATGCACAGAGCTGCCCAGCAAAGACAGCTTCCCTTTCCCATACGTCTATTCCCAGCGATCTCTAATGGTGCCTACAAAGCATGAAGCAAAAGTAACTGTTCTTCCATGAATTCTCCCATCAGTGCAAACAGTGCAGATTGTTTTCTTTTGGGGTCAAAGCTTTGCCACCTGCCATTTCGGACTTGGTGGAAGGCTGAAATACATCACTTGAGGGGTTATACGCTTTATCTCACCCGTTACTGACTAGTCCTGACTTCTCCGTGGGCCGTCAGCTCCCTCTTCTGCCTGCTGGTGCCCCCAGGGTCCTTGTTTTCCCGCTAAGCACCAGGTGCCTTCAGGAGACTGGAGGACTGGAGGCGACATTTTGCTCCACTTACAGATGCAGTCGAAAGGAAAGGTTAAGCAATTAAACTAATGCCCTCTTCATTGCCAACTTTATTTGTCCCTGTTTCTACGATCCCATTTTTTTTTTTTTTTGTTCAGTCTGTGGTTTGACATAGCCTCATTGCACTTCCCCTCTGATATTGTCTCATAAAACTCCCTGTCGGTAATATAATTGCCCGAACTAGCTTTCCAGGTTATGTGTTTCCCCCACTAAAGCACACCGGTAGAGAAAGCATTTAAGCTTGACACTGTGACTTTCCCCGGCTAAGTTCCGTCCTTTTATCGCAGAAAGGCTTTCAAGTATGCACTACCGTGCACTTACTTTTTTCTTAATATAACTTCCATCCCACCTTCCTCATCTGCTTGCCAAAAGAGGAAAATAGACTTGTCTGCTTGGAATAATCAAATGAGACTGTGATAGGACAAATAGGTCAGGGAAAAGGTAGTAGCTAATTTACTGCGGAGAATACATTCATTCCAGCTTGGATTTTTTTTTAATCAACAGGCTTGAAAAAAAAGTTTTAAGAGCCATGGTGATATTTCAGTGACAAGATTTGGGTCTTAGTAGGGACACTGATTTGGAATTAAAGCAGAGAGCAGGAGAAAGGATGGAAGGGTGAGTGAAGTAGTGTTAGGTAGGGCCAGGCAAGGTTTCCTCTAATACATAGATGTAATTTTTAATTATATGCTATTAGAGTCTCGGTAATAGCTTAGGAATATCATGCTGGTTGACTGGCTCCTCTTATCTTACTTTAGGTCCTGAGAGGAAGCTCCCTTATATCTCCTGGGACTCATAAGAGGATCCTGCATCAACTACACTCCCACAAAAATCCTGAAAATTCTATAATATAGAATTATATCTTTAATCTAGCCTCTTTTTATCTTCCCTGCTACTATTTTGTTTGGACTCTTACTGGGCCTCTTTAAAGATCAGAGCTTCCCAAATCTGGCTTACCTTCAGAATCAGTTGGAGAGTAAAACACACACATAGACACATTCCCCCCCTCCCCCCATACATACACAGATTCCCCAAGTTTACCTTTGTTGATTTTGACTCATTTATTTTAAAAACACTTTTCTGGGTCATTCTGATGGTCAACCATACTTGGAAATATCTTTCTTATACCATTTCAACCATTTATTAATTGGACGTCCTGCCAGTGTGTTCCTAGTCCAGCCGATCATGTTCCAGGGTTATTCTAAAAATGATCAAATCACAGTATTCCACACAGCTGTTTAAAAACCTGTTTTTCCTCTCTCCTGTTCCAAGGATAAAATTCATACTTCTTAGTTTAGTATGTTGGGACCTCTCCAGTGCAATTCCTATCCATCTTTCCAGCTGTCTCTCCATGCACTTTTAATCCATCCACACTGAACTTCTCACTGGGCCCAGTGCATCTGCACATTTGAATTTCCAAGCCTTTACAAATGGCATTTCCTTTGCCTGGAATGTCCTGCCTTGCTCCATCTTCACCCTTCCCTTAAAGGGCACCTCCTGTATGAAGCCTTCCTTGATTGGGCCAGACACCATTAGTTGCTCTGTGATTCTGAAGTACCTTACTCATGCCACTAAAACAACATTTATCAGATTGTATGGTAATTTGTCTTTACTAGATTGCAGGCTACTGTATGTCAAGGACTATTTTATACATCCTGTAGTTTCCAAGCCTAGCACAGGTTTGGAATTGTGTATGGAATGAATGAATGAAATGGTGCCTCTTTAATAGTGTGGTAATTAAGAGCCTGGACTCTAGTCCCAGGTTAATTGCGTTTGGTTCTTGACTATGCCACTTATTAGCTGGTACCATTGATGCTCTGTGCCTCAATTTCCTCATATAGCACAGTATTAGCTATCATTATTATTATTGTAATTATTATTATTTTTAAATGATGGAGGAAGATTAAAGGGATATTGTTAGAGGGCTCTGGTGGAAAAAAAGGATACAAGCTTTCCTTTGTGACCTTGGGCAAGCAAGTCACATGACTGCTCTAGAATGGTGATTAAAAACCCTGTTTGCATCACAGGTATGTAGTAAAAATCAGAAATAACAACAGTTACCACTTACTGTGAGGTTTCTCATGTTCCTGGCTCTCATCTCAGCACTTATGCATATTCATTTAATTCTCATAACACCCATATGAAGTAGATACACACACACACACACACACACTTTGGGTGAAGGTCAGCTTTTATTACATTTGAGAAAGAAACTGAGGAGGATTGTTTTGAACAAAAGTTCGTTGAAGAAGAACAAGAGTTTGAGGCAGTGGTGGTTTTCCATTGGCTGCGAGCAGCAGTTAGTATGTTGCTGGGGCAGTGAAGGGTCTGTCTGCTTTCTTTTTTCTTAAAAGCAGGAGATAAAATTCTTATGTGAAAATTTCTTCCCTTGCCACAGTAATTCTTGTTTTCCTTCTTTCTGCTGGTTGTGCAGGCTGTGATGAGATGAGGCAGATATCCTTGTATCTATCTCCTTTTTACCAATGAGGAAATGGAGTCGCTTGCCCATGGTTGCAACACTAGCAGGTGATAGGGCCAGGACTTGGACCCAGGACTGTCGAGCTCCAAAATTGTACACAGAGCTATTGTGCAGAACTGCAGATAAGATATATAACAGTGCACATGAAATAATGTATTAATTACATATTGTCCTTGCTTAATGCTTGGCTTGGATATCATACACGAAGAGAGGGAAAGCTTTGATTTGGATGTGCTTTGGGAGAGGAAGGAAAGGATGAGAGTATTTCAGGGGAGCATTAGAGGGTGGAGGTCCAGAGTGGGGTGGCTGATGTGGTGGGGAAATGGAAGTATGTGTGAAGGGCTAGAGCTAAATCTTGTGACCGCATTTTTTGGGGGTGGGGGGTGCTAGCACTAACCCTTTGCTTAGAAACTAGATAGGAAATAGAAGCTTTCATTCAAGATGCCTTATCTTTAGGATGTATGATGGAGGAGCACCTCTTGCTTTGTCCTCCTATTGATCTGTCCTGGAAAGTCTGAAATAAAGGGGAAGAAGAAGAGGCATGGGCTGGCTTCAGTGACTTAGAACATGGGCATCTCAATGTTGAGGTGTTGCTTCTCCAGGCTTGGGAAGGCAGCCCTGTCTGTGGATCTGAGAACAACTTATCAGCCTTTCACTTTCCAGAAATTCTTGCTTGATCTGACTTGAGAATTCCCTAACCCCTTCTCACTCCTTCTTTATCCAGTGATGCCAGCAGCTAGGATTTGGAAAGACAAATGATGCCTGTGCTTTAATCTCTAGGGATTGTGTAGGAGCCCCTAATGGACAGCACTTAGGCTGAGTCTGCATGACACCAAAACCAACCATCAGTTCCGCACATAAATTGGGCTGGGCTGGGCTGGGCTGGGCTGGCAACTTGTTGACTGACTAAATTGAAACATCTTATAATGTTGCTTTGATGTTGGTAGTAGAACATAAAAGTATCTAATGGAAAGTATCTAATGAAGTATCTAATGGAAAAAATAAAAAGTATGGGAGCATCACAGACTGGAAGTCAGGAGACAACAGGATGTGTGTTCAGGCTCCGCTCCTGATGTGTTATGTGGCAGAAGGAACCTCTCTCTGGATCTCAACCCAGAAATGAGATGCCTTGTATGCATTGCATTTATAGTTCTGTTTAGTGCTTTTTAAGTCAGATGATTTATTAGTGCTTTTCTTTCTTTAAAAGAAGCATCGGGATGTATTGAGGTTCTTTTTCTGAATTTCTCATTATTTATGCATTGGTACAGAGCCCTGAAAGATTTTTGTTTTTTTAAAATATTCTTTTTTATTTTTATTTTATTTTTTAAAACATTTTTTCAAAGATTTTTAAATTTATTTATTTGAGAGAGAGTGCAAGAGCGCGAGCCGGGGGAGGGACAGAGGGAGAGAGAGAGAGAAACTCTCAAGCAGACTCCACGCTGAGCATGGAGCTGATGCGGGGCTCAATCACTGAGATCATGACCTGAGCCAAAACCAAGAGTCAGACACTTAACTGACTGAGCCAACCAGGTGCCCCCCCCCATTCTTGTTTTAGAGTAGTTCTAGGTTTATAACAATATTGGGCACAGAGGTTTCCCATATACTCCTACTCCCACATATGCACAACCTCTCCCATTATCAATATCCCCCACCAGAGTGGTACATTTGTTATAATTGATGAACCTACACTGACACATCACAATCACCCAAAGTCCATCCTTTACCTTAAGGGTTCACTCTTGGTGTTGCATATTCTGTGAGTCTGGACAAATGTGTAATCCATCATTATAGTATCATGCTGAGTAATTTTATTGCCCTGAAAATCTTTTGTATGCCACCTATTCATCCCTTCCCCCCACCTCCTGCCAACCACTGATCTTTTCACTATCTCCATAGTTTTGCCTTTTCCAGAACTCATATAATTGGAATCGTACATGTAGCCTTTTCAGGTTGGCTTCCTGAATGTGTTTTCAAAGAACACCTTATTCCAGATGCAGATAGCATCCAAGTTCCCCTTGCTTCTCACAGGGGCACAAAAAAGGAGAAGCCATTTCATTTCAGTTCTTCATGGTCTCCAACCCCAGTTGTGTTCCCTGCTGCTGAGAAATCCTTGTGGTTCCTCCAGGCTGCTCTCAATCACTCCTCACCCAGATCTTTTAAACTCTCCCGCCTCTCCCTTCTGGGGCAAATCTCTGCATGTTCTCTACATCTTACCTCTACCTCTGCTTTGGGGGTACTTAATCTATTGGTTTTCTCCTTTTTCTTTGAGGTTTTAACCTGTCTTTCTCCACTAGCTCCTTTCTATGAGTGTTTCAGCATGTTCTGATTTTTAAAAAGCGGGAGTCTCCCTAATTAAAAAATGCTCTAACTGGGCACCTCACTTCTACCCTAAGTTTTAGTGTAGATGCCACTGTTGTCAGAAGGCATGCTCTGATCCTACAGACGTACGTAAGGTGCTTCTCCTATGTGCTTCTTTATCATCCGGCTATTCCTGTTCGTGGATGGCATCATACAACAGTGTAATTTTATGTTGTCTGCTTTCCCCACGAGGCTGTGAGCTATATGAGCACAGGGATCTTCTCTTCACTTACTCTTTGTTGTGTTCTCAGCACCCAGAAGAGTGCCTGCCACATAGAGGAACTTTTAAAAGACTTGTGAATGAATTAATAAATGGATTAAAGGAAGAGGAAGAGATGCAGACTTTTTTTCCTAATAATGCTAACATGTTCTACCTAGTCATACTCTGCTATCTTACCCCCACCTCCACTCCTAAAGGAATTATATTTGCATGCTCACTGATTGCTCTGACTGGGAAAAGACATGGTGAGTGCTTTAATCAGGTGACATCAGGTGGGAGAGGAAGGTACTGTTAAGTTTTTTGCAGAAGGAAAATATCCATTCCAGGTTGCAATTGTCCTTTTATAAAAATCATATCATTTCTTTAAATACAAAATCCAAAGAGATGAGATTTAGATCCAGTAACTGTCCCGAAGTCCAGTGCCTTATCCAAAACCTGCAGAAGCAGGAATTAGGCCAATTTCATAGGCAATTTTCTTTGCTAGAGTTTTCCCAGTGTTTCCCACTTCTGGTTCTGTTGGGAATCTTGACAGTAATTGTTTACCCCGAGCCATTTTATGAAATACTATATAGAAGGTGAGGGATTTTCAGTGTGAAAATCATATGAGAGATTTTATTTATGCCTCCAAATTTATGGTGGCCCATTATTTTGCACTTGTCATGGGATAAAGGATATGGAGAGAGAGCAAATTCTCAATGTGGCAGTGTTAATAAGGACATAAGTAATAGAGTTCACTTTCATTTAATACTTACAGTGTGCCAGGCACTGTTCAAAGCTTTTTACATGCCTTAACCCATCTAATCGTACCGCATTTTGAGGTTGAAGCTATCGTTATACTGATTTTACAGGTGGAGAACTGAGGCATAAAAGAACTGAAACAACTCTCTCCATATCGCACAGGGAGTAAGGAGTACAGTCCAGATCTGGACCCTGGTTGTACAGGTGTAGAGCTCTGCTTAAAACTACTATATTCTACCTACTTGCAGTATGAACAGTGGCCAAAGACACATTACAAATTTATTATTAAGATGCCTCTATCCCACATAGAGATTAAAAAAAAAATTGAGCCTGGAGTTAAATAAACTATAAGGAAAACAGTATATTTAAGTGATAAACGGCAAGCATAGCTTTCTAATATGTGTCACGTTAGGTTTCTGGATTGGATGCATTTTGGTGTCATCACTATTTTTAGTTTTAGATATTCTGATAGTTGTGTGGTGATATCTTATTGTGGTTTTTCTTTACTTTTTTTTTAGTTTTTAATTAATTAATTAATTAATTTTATTTTATTTTTTTAAATTTTTTTTAAGATTTTATTTATTTGACAGAGAGAGCACAAGCAGAAGGAGAGAGAGGGAGAAGCAGGCTCCCTGCTGAGCAAGGAGCCTGATGTGGGACTCGATCTCAGGACCCTGGGATCATGACCTGGGCCGAAGGCAGCCGCTTAACCAACTGAGCCACCCAGGCATCCCTAATTAATTAATTAATTTTAAAGATTTTATTTATTTATTTGACAGAGAGAGACATAGCGAGAGCAGGAACACAAGCAGGGGGAGTGGGAGAGGGAGAAGCAGGCTTCCTGCCGAGCAGGGAGCCCGATGTAGGGCTCAATCCCAGGATCCTGGGATCATGAACTGAGCCAAAGGCAGACGCTTAACGACTGAGCCACCCAGGCGCCCCTCTTATTGTGGTTTTAATTTGCATTCCCCTGATTGCTACTGATGTTGAATACCTTTTCGTGTGCTTATTTGCCATCTGTATATCTTGTTTATCAAAATGTATCTTCATGTCTTTTGCCCATTTTCTAATTGGACTGCTTGAATTTTTTACTGTTCAAAGTAAAAGTGAGTTCTTTATATATTTTAGATACCTGTGAGTTCTTTATATATTTTAGATACCTGTCCTCTACCAAATATGTGGTTTGCAAACATTTTCTTCCAGTCTGAGGCTTGACTTTTTGTCTTTTTCACATCGATTTTGTCAAAGCAAAGTTTTACATTTTGATGAGGCCAAATTCATCCATATTTCCTTTTATGGATCATGAATTTGGTCTTATATTGTTGGATTTAATTTACTAATATTTTGTTAGGATTTTGGTGTCCAAGTTCATGACAAATATTGGTTTATATATTTCTTTTTTCTACTATTTTTATCTAGCTTTGGTGTCGGGGTAATACTGGCCTCATAAAATGAGTTGGGAATTGTTCTCTCTTTTTTACTTTCCTAAAAGAGATTGTATTAAATTGGTATTAATTCTTTAAACATTTGTCTAGTCCTAGGTCTCCAAAATTTTCTATGTATTTCTTCTGGGAGTTTTATAGTTTTATATTTTACATGTCAGTGTATGACCTATTTAAACTAATTTTTGTATAAGGTGTGAGATTTAGGTCAAGTTTCTCTTTTTTCTTTCTTTCTCTCTTTTCTTTCTTTTTTTTTAAATGGATATTCACCTGGTCCAGCACTCTTTGTTGAAAAGATCATCTCTCCTTCATTGAACTGCTTTTGCTCCTTTGTTAAAAAAATAATTGGGCATATTTGCATGGATTTTTTCTGGGTTCTAAAGTTCTGTTTCTGTTTCATTGATCTTTGTGTTTATTCCTCCATCAATACTATACAGTCTTGACTATTGTAGTCATATAGTAAGCCTTAATATTGGGAAAAATGATCACTCCCCATTTATTTTCCTTTTTAAAAATTGTTTTGCCTATTCTGGGAGCTTTCTCTTTCCATATAAATTTTAGCGTAAGCTCCTTGATGTCAACAAAATGCTTGCTGAGATTTTTGTAGGAATTGCATTACATTTATAGATTAATTAAAAGACGATGGACATCTTTAGTACATTGAGTCTTCCAATCCATGATACAGTTCATCTTTTTAAGTATTGAGATCTTATTTGATTTCTTTCATTAGCAGTTTATGATTTTCATTTTACAGATTCTGCACATATTTTGTTAAATCTATATGTATTTCATTTGCTTGGGAGCAATTGTAAATGGTGTTGAGTTTCCACTTATTTGTTGTCAGTATATAGAAATGGAATTAATTTCTCTGTGTTGATCTTGTGTCTTGTGACCTCACTGAACATATTTATTAGTTCCAGGAGTTATTTCTATAGACTCGTTGGGATTTTCTACATAGGCAATTATTTATTCATTTGCAAACAGAGTTTTATTTCTTTTTTTCTCCAATCTGTATACCTTTTCTTTCTTTTTCTTGCCTTATTGCAGTGACTAGAACATCCAGCAACTACTTTAAATATGAATATTTTAAATTGAATATTTTGGTGAGAGTGGAAGCCTTGTTCCCAATCTTAGAGGAAAAGCATTTAGCCTTTTGCTATTAAGTATGATGTTGGCTGCGGCTTTTTGGAGATGCTCTTTAGGAGCAAAGGTTATGGGGTAAGAGTTGGTTCCCTGAGCTTAGCATCAGGTATGGCTTATGTTGGAGGCAAGACACATGACTCAATCTGTGTGAAATAGAAAAATTTTCTCTCTATTCCTGGTGTGCTTGTTTTTAAAAAATCATGTATGAGTGTTGAATTTTGTTAAATGCTTTTTCTGTCAATAGATGTGATCCTATGATTTTTCCTCTTTAGCCTGTTGATATGGTAAATTACATGGATTGATTTTTGGATAGTGAACCAGACTGCATACCTGGGATAAATGCCACTTGGTCATAGTGTATTATTTCCTTGATATATTATTGGATTTAATTTACTAATATTTTTTTAGGATTTTGGTGTTTAAGTTCATGACAAATACTGGTTTATATATTTCCTTTTGGACTATTTTTTTTTTATCTGGTTTTGGTATCAAGGTAATACTGGTTTCATAAAAGGAGTTGGGAGGTATTCTCTCCTTTTCACATTCCTAAAAGAGATTGTGTTAAATTGTTGTTGATTGTTTAAACTTTTGGCAAAATTCTAAGAGAAAACATTGTGACTTAGAGATTTCTCTTTCAGGAGTTTTAAAATTTTGAATCCACGTTCTTTTTAGTGATTATAGCACTATTCTGGTTGCCTATTTCATATTGGCTGATTTTTGGTAGTTTGTGAGTTGAGGAATTGGTCCATTTCTTTCAAGTTGTCAAATTTGTGAGAATAAAGTTGTTCATAGTACTTTAATAATGTTTAAAGTACTTTCAATGGCATCCTTTTAATGGCTGTAGGATCTGCTGTAATATCCTGTTTCACTTCTGTTTGTTCTCTTTACATTGAATATTCTTGACAACTAAGTATCATCTTTGGGGACTTTTTTTTTTTTTTTTTTAATTTTTTTCTCTCCACATAGGCCTTAGTTCGAAGAGGAAACTTGTTATTTTAAATTGGTAAAAGGCAGATGCTGGGATTAAAATAAGAGAGTTAGTTGGGAATCTTTGTTGCTGACTTCTCTCTCCTGCTTTCTCCTTCCCCTACAGAGTGCAATTTGAAAATCATTGCTACAGGTTGTGCATTACACAGTGTTTGTACCATAAGATTCAGGCTAAGAGAACACGCTATTGCTAGAACTATGCTCAGCAAGATTAGAGAACTTTTCATGAAACACTACCAGACTTCAGAATTGTGTTGTATCCCAGGATTATTACTATGAATAGTTATCACTGTCTTTTATAAAGAGAAGGAGAAAGTGTAGACAATCTATACTGACTCCATTAGTTACTGTATTACCTAGAGACCATCTGCAGCAATCTTGCCCCTTAAAAGTATAATTGGATTATGGCTCCAGTTAATTCCATTGTCTGTGAAAGTTCAAAGCTCTTCCCTGATTTTTGCTAATTTCTAAGCTTCATACTTTTGTGGTCTGAAACTTGCACCAAAAAGTTATGCTTTACCCCCCCTAAATTTTCTTGTTAAGAAAAGTTGTTCAAAATTTGGAAGCAAGGCAGAGTGGGCAGCATGTCCTTTCAATGTCCTATTGGATTATTTTTTACCGTCTTAGTAATTTATTTAGTCATCTAGGCAGACTTTTCCTTAAAGGGTCAGATAGTACATATTTTAGACTGTAGGGCCATTACAGTTTCTATCACAACTGTTCAAGTTGGCTGTTGTAGCTTGAAAGCAGCCCTAGGAAATATTTAATCCGATGGGTGTAGCTGTGTTCCAAAAACCAGGTGGCTAGCCTCCAGGCCACAGTTTTGTCATCCCCCTTGAAAGGGGGAATACATCTTTTTGGTTTACTATTTGCTATGATTCAGAGCCCAGACTGTGAAATTAATGTTAGCTTCTGAATTTTTTTTCTTTTCTTTTTTTTTTAAAAGATTTTATTTACTTATTTGAGAGAGAGAGAATGAGAGAGCACATGAGAGGGGGGAGGGTCAGAGGGAGAAGCAGGCTCCCCGCCGAGCAGGGAGCCTGATGCAGGACTCGATCCCGGGACTCCAGGATCATGACCTGAGCTGAAGGCAGTCGCTTAACCAACTGAGCCACCCAGGCGCCCTTGAATTTTTTTTCTAATAGAGATATAAATGATTTCTATCCTAGGGCTATGCTTTTATCACCCTGTAGGACACTACTTGTTTTGTACCAAACCTAACAATCTTATTCTGACATTCTCTTTCACTTGACTATAGATACCCAGTTCCTCCGATGCTCCCTGAACCAGCTTACCTAAGTCATTAATATGTGTTTTATGAGAATTGAAAGAAACTTTTTGAAAAAAATACTCTTAACCGGAGCACAAAGTTCACTCTAGATCAGTGGTTTTCCCTCCCCTCCCTAATAAGATGACATTCAGCAGAGACCTAGTAAGTTTCATCAGCATTAGCTAAATATTTGAGGAGCTGTTACGAGATGGGGAATCACTGCAGAATACAGGGCCTCTTACCATCTGCTCCGTTTCCCTCCCTCCCTCCACCTTTATTCTCTTTCTCATTTCCTTCTTCCTTGAATACTGACCTTTTCTCTCCAATTCCAGATATAAATTCTGTCTTTTCTACAGTAGCTCAGTTGAACGAAGGCCTTTAAACAAACGTGGTCTTTCCTCTTTATAGAGCTGTGAGCTCATAATTTTTTTCCTCTTGCTGTATAAGGAAATTGCTTTTTGAAATAAACTCTTGATTAGTTTGTATATTTTTCATTCAACTTTTTCATAATAGAGCTGTTTCAGTGAACAGGTATTTGGGAGCAGAACACGGATTTTTTTCCTGCAAATTTAATTATTCTAGCAGTGGTTGAAACAGCTTTTCTCTGTTATTTTTTTCTCTTTTAAAATTTTCTTCAGTATTTTTGTTTATTTCTATATCGGTTATACAATGACCCACTCAGCCTCTTTCCTTTCCAATCATCTCACCTATATGATCTGCATCCAATATGTCATCTAGTGAGAAGGAGTACTTACCGTTTCTGGAATTCTACTCACTGTGTACATGCGTGAATGTTCACAAGCATTCAAACCCTGTGCCAGTGAGGACGTTTCTTCAGATACCAGGTGTGTTTTCCCCCCAAACTTGCAATGACAGTTCTTTAAAAAAAAAAGTCCAGAAACAAGTCATTTCTAAAATGGTATTTTTATGCCCTATGATGCTTGAAAGTCCTTAGTCGTGCCTGCTTGCATGAATACCCACTGTCTAATGAGAACTTTAATGAGGTTATACTCTGTATTAAGGAGAAGATCTTAATAAGAACAAGCTCTTAGCCCATACATTTAATTTAGTTCAGCAGTAGTTTCTAGGGTCCCTACTATGTGCGAAGCATAGTGTTGGAGATTGGAGTCAAAGCTGAAGCAAGGAGGCAATGTTGGTAGCCGGAAGATATTTATTAAAGGTTTCTGGATGTTGATTTGCTTCATGAGAGCACTCTATTTTGATCATTATAGGGTAGTTTTGTTATCTTCAATTAAGCTTGTGTTTCTCAGGTATTTTTTCAATGCTTTTGATGGTAGAAGGGATTAAAAAAAGAGACATGGGATCTAGATGTCAACTGTAGTCACCTCGTCTATGAGATTATATGAAATATAGACTTCCCAATACTCTGTGAGAAGCTCAGCACTTGGTCACGATTTCAACAAATTCCTGTAGTTTACATTTCCAAACTCACTTTTGAGTATCTTCCTGACCTCTCTGAACGTTCAATTTCATGAACATTACATCTTCTACAGCTTTTTTCTGCCAATGACAAATATGGAACCTGGCCCTTTTCATGGATTTTTCTTCAAATAACTCTCATGGGGAATTTGTGTTTATAGCAGAATGTATTAAAAGTTTTAGAACGTTGGAGGGGGTTTATAGCTCAGAGGCACAAACAGCATGAAACTAAGTACTAACATCCTATTTTTTAAAGTCCTTTAGATATCCTCGTTAATCAGCTTCTTAGATAGGCTCCAGCCACCTGCCAGTTTGCCCAGCTTCCTTATCTCTGTCCCTTTCTCCTCCCTTCTCCCTTCCTCTTGCCTTCTCAGATCTGCCTAATTTTCTCTGGCCGAGAGGATCATTTCACTTTCTCTAGTCAATCCTTAATCTTGGGGTCTTATTTTTTACATGTTAGTAGGCTTTCAAAGTATTTCCTTATATAAAGACATTTTTTTTTTCCCCAAAGAGGCGCACCCTGGTGACAAACATTAAAATAACAGCCTTTCTCCCTGCTTTATATAAATCCTGATAAATTGTAACCTTGCTCTCATTTTTTTTCCTTCTTCTTGTACCCCTATTTCCTTTTCCTTGGTATTTCCAAGGTCGTACCCTCTGGTACTTAGAATGCCAATAGAGCATGGTGGAAACCATGAACGAGAACAAGCAGAGCCTATGAATATTTTTAGTACTTCATTGGGAAAACATACAATGCTCTGTATGATTTCTGGTATAGGTTACCATGTAGATCATTGGCAAGCAAAATAATAATTCCAGACCAAAAATTTAGTCTAAGAAGGATGATTATTTGAATGTTTATGTGTTATTGTAGCTCTGAACAAAAGATTCCAAGATTGTGAATCAAAGCATAGCAACACAAACTACCTCACTTCTCCTTTCCCCTTCCAAAAAAGGATTAACTTAACCTCTTGCCACCCTATATGAAACCCTGCTTCCTTATTTGTAAGAACAAGAACATGATGAGATTAATGGATTTTCACAAAGTAGGATTTATTTTTACTACAAAAAGTTAATTTGTAGGAAACTAAAGTTTTAACACATGCAAGAATGTCTATACAGTTATTAATTTATTAAAGAGTGATACCAAGATTAATTTTACCTATTAGATTTCAATTTAACCATTATTTCCCCTCTTCAACAGATTTACATAAAAATCTGAAAAAAAACGGGTAGTGACAAGCCTTAGAATTTAATTTAGGGTGAGTCTGCTGGTGATACAGTCCCTCAGTTTTGTTTGTCTGAAAATGTCTTATTTATTTATTTATTTATTAAAAAAACAGCTTTACTGAGATACAGCTGACATACAATAAACAGGAAATATTTGAAGTGTACAGTTTGGAAAGTTTTGTCATATACATACAGATGTGAAACTGTCACAGTAAAAATAGTGGACACATTCACAAACCCCAACTTTCTTCCTGCCCCTTGGTAATCCCTCTCTCTCCCTGTGCTGCCCCAACCACTGATCATCTTTTTGTTACTATAGATTAATTTGCATGAAAATGTTTTTTTAATTTTTGAAGGTCATTTTTGCTGTGTGCAGAACTCTAGATTTTGAGTTATTTCTTTTCAGAAGTTTGAAAGTACTCTCCATGGCCTCTGGGTTTCCATTGAGAGGTCGTCTCTCAGTCTAATTAAGGCTCTGTAATCTTTTTTTCCTTTTTCTTTTCAGCTTTATCGAAGTGTAATTGACAAACATTGTATATATTTAAGGTGTATTACTTGATGTTTTGATATATATATATATATATTTAAAACATTTTATTTATTTATTTGAGAGAGACATCACAAGCTGGGGGGGGAGGGGCAGAGGAAGAAGGAGAAGCAGACCCCGCTGAGCAGGGAGCCCAAAGTGGGGCTCATTCCCAGGACCCCGGGATCATGACCTGAGCCAAAGGCAGACGCTTAACCCACTGAGCCACCCTGGCGCCCCAATATGTATACATTTTTAAATGATCACCACGAATAAATTCATCACTTTATATTGTTGACAATTTTTTGTGTTTGTCATGAGAACACTTAAGATTTACTTACTGTCACCAAATTTCAGGTATACAACATAATGTTGTTAAGTATAGTCACCATGCTGTACATTAGATCTCTAGAACTTATTCACCTTGCATAACTGAAACTTTATACCCTTTGATCAGTATCTTCCCATTTCCCTCACTCCTCCAAACCCTGGAAACCACCACTTTTCTATGCTTCCATGAATCTGACTCTTTTAGATTCTGTATATAAGTGAGATCATGCAGTGTTTGTCTTTCTTTGTCTGGCTTATTTTACTTACCGTAGTACCCTCAAGGTCCATCCATATTGTTGCAAATGAAAGCATTTCTTTCTTTTTTTAAGGCTGAAAATACCCCATTGTGTGTGTGTGTGTGTATAATGTCACAGTAAACATGGGAGTGCAGATATCTCTGCCTAATACTGATTTCATTTTTTTTTTTTTTTTTGGATATAACCCAGAAGTGGGATTGTTGGATCACAGGGAGTTCTATTTTTAATTTTTTGAGGAACCTCCATACTGTTTTCCATAATGACTGTATGAATTTATGTTCCCAACAATAATGTACAAGGATTCTTTTTTCTCCATATCCTCACCAACATTTATTATCATTTGTCTTTATAAGAATAGCCATTCTAACAGGTATGAAGTGATATCTCATCATTTTTATTTGCATTTCTTTAATGATTAATGATGTTGAGCACCTTTTCATTTATCTGTTGCCTTTTTATATGTCTTCTTTTGAGAAATGTCTCTAGATCTTTTGCCCATTTTTTAAAAAATTTTTTAAAAGATTTTATTTATTTATTTGACAGAGAGACACAGCGAGAGAGGGAATGCAAGCAGGGGGAGTGGGAGAGGGAGAAGCAGGCTTCCCACTGAGCAAGGAGCCCGATGTGGGGCTCGATCCCAGGATCCTGAGATCATGACCTGAGCTGAAGGCAGATGCTTAACTGACTGAGCCACCCAGGCACGCTGATCTTTTGCCCATTTTAAAATTGGATTATTTATTTGCTATTGAATTGGTTGAGTTCCTTATATATTTTTAATATTAACCCCTTATTAGATGTATGGTTTGCAAATATTTTCTTTCATTTCATAGATTGCCTTTTTACTGTTGATTATTGCCTTTGCTGTGAAGAAGCTTTTTAGTTTGATGCCATCCCATTTGTCTATTTTGTTTTTGTGGCTTGCACTTTTGGGGTCATATCTCAAAAAAAACATTGCCCAGGCCAATCTCAAGAAGATTTTTCCTTATATTATCTTTTAGTAGTTTTACTGTCTCAAGTCTTATATTTGTCTTTAGTGAATTTTAAGTTGATTGTTGTATATATTCTGAGATAAGGGTTTGATTTTATACTTCTATTGTGTGGATATTTAGATTTCCCAGCACCATTTACTGAAGAGACTATCCTTTCCTCATTGTGTATTTTTGGCACTCTTGTTGAAGATCAAAGATTTATTTCTGGGCATGGATTTATTTTTGGACTTTCTATTCTGTTCTGTTGGCTTATGCTATGGTCTGAATTTTCAGTTTGTATCCCTCCCTCCAGTCCCATCTTCCCACTTTATATGTTGAAATACTAACCCCCAAAGATAATATTAGGAAGTAGCAGTTTTGGAAGGTGCTAAAGTCATGATGGTGGAGCCCTCCTGAACAAATTAGTGCTTTATAGAAGAAGCTCCAGAGAGATTTCTATCTCGTCAACCATGTGGGGACACAGTGAGAAGGCACTGGCTATGAAAAAGGAAGAGGGTGTTCTCTAAAAAGTGACCATGCTAGTGCCTTGATCTTGGACTTCCCAACCTTCAAATTGTGGGCAATAAATTTCTGTTGTTTATAAGCCACCCAGTCTGTGGTATATTTTGTTATAGCAGCCTGAATGAATTAAGATAATTATAAGTCTGTTTTTATGCCAGTACCATACTGTTTGGATTGCTGTAGTTTTGCAATATTTCTTGAAATCAGGAAGTTTGATGCCTCTAGTTTTGCTCTTCTTGCTCAAGATTGCTTTGGCTATTTGGAGTCATTTGAATTTAGGATTTAAAAAAAATTCTGTAAAGAATGCCATTGGGTTTAATAGGGATTGCATTTAATCTGTAGATCACTTTGGGTAGTATGGACATCTTAACAACATTAATTCTTCCAATTCAAGCACATGGGATGTCTTTCCATTTATCTGTCTCTCCTTTAATTTCCTTCATTAATGTTTTATAATTTTTAGTGTATAAGTTTTTCTACTTTGTATAATATATATATATATATTTTTTTTTAAAGATTTTATTTATTTATTTGAGAGAGAGAATGAGAGAGAGCACATGAGAGGGGGAGGGTCAGAGGGAGAAGCAGACTCCCTGCGGAGCAGGGAGCCCGATGCGGGACTCGATCCAGGGACTCCAGGATCATGACCTGAGCTGAAGGCAGTTGCTTAACCAACTGAGCCACCCAGGCGCCCTACTTTGTATAATATATTTATATTTTTAAAATATCTTAGTGAACAAGGCAAATACTTGTGCAACTAGGAACCAGTTCAAGAAATAGAACTTTATCAGCCACCTCAGAGACAAGGCTGATGTGTGCTCACTTCGGCAACACATATACTAAAATTAGAACAACAGAGAAGATTAGCATGGCCCCTGTGCAAGGATGACACACAAATTTGTGAAGCATTCCATTAAAAAAAAAAAGAGAGAGAGAGAAAGAAAGAAAGAAAAAAAAAAACAAGCTGACATATTCACTAGGTCTAGTAGGCAAGGTGCTGGGACCCACAATCGTTGTAGGGGCCAAGAAAATATTTTAATTTCTTTTAAAATATTTTGATATATTTTAAGGGCTCATGAAAATGCCTTAATTTTTTTAAGAAAAAGAAGTGTTTTAATACACAATATTAATATATGAATGTATTCACCTTTATACCAATACAGTCATAAATCATAACTTAAAAAAGTTTTTATGGTGATAAAAAACCAGGAAGGCAAAAGTACCTAGGCCTACCAACATCATATTGTGGTCCTGCTCACAAACATCCTAATCACAACTATCTCCTTACCCTCAAAAGTAATCAGTATCCTAATTTTTATTATAATCACTCATTGCATTTATTTATTTATTTATTTAAAGAGAGCTAGAGAGGAATGCAGAGGGAGAATCCCAAGTAGGCTACAAGTCCCCAGCACAGAGCCAGACTTGGGGCTTGATCTCATGACCCTGAGATCATGACCTGAGTGGAAATCAAGTCATACGCTCAACTTACTGAGCCACCCAGGCGCCCCTCATTGCATTTCTTTATAGTTTTATCACTCCAGTGTGTGTCCTTAAATACTAGTTTTATCTTGCATATAAAGATCTGTTATGAATTTAATTTCTTTCCTCTATAGGTTGTTCTTTCATCTCTTCTTTATCTGTTGAAAAATTGAGTCCTGCAACCTATAGTTTCCACTTTCTGGCTCTTGCTAATTGCATACTCAAGGGGCAGTTCAGTTTTCTTCTGTGCTCTATGTTTTCTGTAAATGGTCAGCTGGATCCAGGGGTTTGATCATATTCAAATTTAATCCCTTTGGTGGTGTGGTGTTCCTTCCGGAAGCAACTCATGTCAGGTTGTCTTTCCTTTTGTAATGTTAGAAGCTACTCGTGCTCAATTCTACCAATTCTTATGTTAATGTTTCTCTGGTTATTTTGGTTTTCTGAAGCTCACTATTCATGGATTCCTCAGGAAGGATTCATGGGCATACTGTTCTCTGAGTTCTTAATGTTGTTAACATTTTGTCTTTGCCATTCATACTTGAAAATCAATTTTTGGGGGATATAAAATTCTTAGTTCACATTTTCTTTCCTTGGGTGTTGTGATGGTTAATTTTGTGTGTCAATTTGGCTGGGCCATGATGCTCAGATATATTGTCAAACATTATTCTGGATGTTTCTGTGTGGTTGTTTTTGGATTAGATTAACATTCCTATCAGTGGACTTTGAGTAAAGGAGATTGCTCTCCAAAATGTAGATGGACCTCACCCAATCAGTTGAAGACCTGAATAAGACAAAAGACTGACCTTTTCCAAACAAGAGGGAATTCTGCAGCGTTTGAATTACAATGTTGGTTCTTCTCAATCTCAAGCTTGCTGGTCTACCCTGCAGAGTTTGGACTTGCCAGGCTCCATAGTTACATGAACCAATTTCTTAAAAGAAACTCTTTCTCTCTATATATACACATCTAGAGAACTCTAATACAAGTGTCTTAAATATGTTACTCAAATTTATTTTTGGAATGAAGTTTGATGTTGAAATGTCTGATGAAAATCTTATTTTCTCTCCCTTTGGTATCATTTTCTCCTTTTTCCAGATCCCCAAAGGAATTTCTTTTCTTTAAGTTTAGGGCTCAAGTTTATATATGTTTTGATAGATTTATACCTAAGTATTTAATTTTTTTGGCGCTATTGTAAATGGTATTCATTTTTAATTTTATTTTCCATTTGAAAATTGCTAATATATAGAAATATGATTAATTTTTGTTTGTTGACCTTGTATGCTATAACCTTACTAAAATTTTTAGTTGCAGGGGTATTCTGGGGGGCATATTCTACACAGACGATCCTGGTGTTTGTGAATAAAGACAGTTTTATTTCTTCTTTTTAAATCTAAATGACTTTTATTTTTCCCTTTTTTCACTAGCTAAAACTTCTAGTATAATGTTGAATAGAAGTGATGAGATTGGACATTGTTGCCTTACTCACAATCTTAGGGGAAAGCATTCAGTCTTTCAACATTAAATATGATGTTAACTGTAGTTTTTTGTGTTTTTGTTTTGTTCTTTTTTGTGGTAGATGCCCCTTTTCAGGTTGAGGATCAGGTTTTTCCTATATCCTAATTTGCTGCAATTTTTATCATGAATGGATGATGAGATTTGTCAAATGCTTTTTCTGCATTAATTGATATGATCATACATTTTTCTTTAGAGTGTTAATATGGTGAATTACAATGATTGATTTTCAAATATTGAACCATCTGTGCATCCCTTTGATAAACTCCAAAGGATTTTGGTGTATGATTTTTTTTTTTTATATTGCAGGGTTCAATTTATTCATTTTTGATAACTTTTATAACTGTGTTCATGAGGAATCTTGTTCTGTGGTTTTCTTTTGTACTCTCTTTGTGTAGTTTTGGTATCAAGGGTTTTAATTTAGTTTTATTTTATTAGAAAATAAGCATAGTGATTGTGTCAGTTACTCATTAAAAAATCCACAGTGGATTTCCATTGCCTATTAGAGTAAGTCTATAATAACTTTGATAGTATTCTATTTTACATCGAACTTTTTAATGTATGTGCCTTACTTTGTAAACTTTCCTGTTCCTATCTCTTGCTGTACCTTTTCTCCTGCTCCAATTTCCAGGCCTATGGCGTCACTGATATCCTGCTTGCAGTTCCCCAAGCATGCCAGACTGTGACAGTATTTTGGTTTCTTCACTAACCATTCTCTTAATACTAGGAATAGCCTATTCCAAGTCAATATGTCTAATAACTTCTAATTTTGGGGGGGGCTGGGTTTTCCTAAAACTCCAAATATTGTTGACTACTTCTTCCTCATGCCACTATTCTACTCAATATCAATACCTAGTGTAGCACTTATTTATAGCTCCCTCCCCCACTAGTTAGTGAGTAATTTGAGGGTAGGGATTTGTCTTTAATTTCCAAGTACTTAACAAAGTCTGGTGCACCAGTGGTGTCCACTATTTACTTGCTGATTGGATGAATGAATAAATGTCTTCTAACTCCCCATGTCCTCCAAGTTCACTGAGAGAATATATTATGTTTTTATATTCCTCACTGAGAAACTTTGCGAATAATATATATATATTTTTGTTACTAACAGTTTTAGTCTTTGGTGATTCCAATATTACTATGGTCTCTATCTTGAATGTTTTCAATGTATAATTTTTCAGTATATATATATTTTAGTATATACTTATGAATGTAAGTTTAAGAGAGTAAATTTAATTTATGATAATATTAGAACTCTGGTTTCTAGACTGAGATCCTTGAACTCTAGTGGGTTCAAATGTAATAATGGGTAGCAGTGAATTATTTTCTCTATTTAAAAAAATGTAATAGAGCTTTTTATTAACATCAATGAGGTTGTTCAAATTAACTGAAATATTAGATTCTTTGCTTTTGACCATAATTTTGTTATATGCTAAATCAGAAACTCAGAATAACAGCTATGATCACTGACTAAGTAAATAATATTTAATAATTACAACTTGGAACACAGAATTTTTCCAAACATAGTATGTTGGGAGGGCCATATAAGAGGTAATTATCAGTGGAAAAATTATTTTTATGGAGAAATTTTTGTTATATTTTATATTCCTATGATCATTTTTTCTTCTTTGCTTTGAAAGTTTAGTATTGGGAAATGTCTCAGTAATTGAGGGTTATGCTGAGTTGGGTTTCCAGTGAATTGCTTGAGATTATATGCTTAAATTGCCCAGGAGGATAGACCAAGTTTACCAATTAAGTTTCTTGAAAATATGCAAACTTTTCCTGTAACTTTATGGTGAGTTGATATGTTTTCTGTGAATTGCTTTGACTTTCTGGTGAGCTCTAATGCATGCAATTTATCCTTCAGCAGCTCATATTACAAAGATGAGTCAGTGGTATTTCCTCTCAAGAAACCTCTGCTTTGTCTCTGAAAAAGACCAAAGGGATGCATATTCTGGTTGTTTCTCAGAAGCTCATTTAAATTAGTACTGCAGTTTTGTTTTAGGCTGATCTGAAAAAAATCATGTGTGCTATCTTATGTCAATCTAAATTAGCAAATAACTTTAAAAATGATAATTTCAGTACAGCTAACTGGAGTATGCAGACTATAAACAACTAGAAATTTTGAAAATATAGGTTTTAAAAAAAGTAATGACTTTTATGCAAAAGGCTTATGACTAAAGACCAAGCAATCTCTTCCACAAAAAGCCAATTTCCTTCCTTGAACATTTCATTGACTGGTGCTGTCACATAGGGTCATCATGAATGGTGCATCCTAGAAGTTGAATATTGCACAACCTGCAAAATTGTATGTGACAACCCTGCTCTACTCTCTTTGGACGTCTAGTCTCCTGAAGACTTCTTGCCCATTTTCTAGGTTACTTTTCATTGCTTTAATAATCTTTGTGAAAACTTTGAGTTATTTAAACTTTGCAGTTGTTTATAATCTTGATAAATAAAATTCTACTTTATATGAACATGTTGAGCACAAATAAAAGAAGGACTCTTTTCCTTTAGGAAATAGTCTCTCCCATCTGCCTTCAAGGTTACAGCCATTGTTGCTGTTTATTAATACAATATAATCCTACCCCCTGACTCAGGTGAATAGTCTAAGAGTTGGAATCTGGCCCAAATGGGCCAATGAGAGAATTCTCTTTGGATGGCTGACAATTCTAGTTGCCTTGTTTTCTGCTATACTGACCAGAAAAGCAGAAAAAATGAGTCTGGAGAGAGGGCAAGTGATACATACAGAAAATGCAAATCAAATCACAGGTTAGAGGTGGAGAGACATAAATGAGAAAGTTCTGAGTCTTTGGTTCAAGATGCTTCTTGATGCTTGGTGCATTTCTCTTCTTTGGAGTTCTGTGGGACATCTCAGAAACCTTATAATAAACCACCATTTCTACTCATTTGAGAGGATTTCTGCAGTACTGTGCTTCAACTCAGGCATGAGGGGCCACTTCCAAAGGCCTCATGATTTAGAAGGCTTTCCTCCACCTATATCCCTCTCAATGGGGCAAAGAGTCTGCAGAGTCAATGGGATATGCCCATGAAGAGCCATTCTTTGTCTAGCCAGGCACTAGGTATATGGGATCAAGGAATTTCTGCCCCAGAAGTCCCAGACCTACTGCCAGGACCTCTACTGACTTTTTCCTGGTCCAGTGTACCTCTTTTAGTTCCCAGGGGTAGCTACAGCATAGCTCTTTATGGTGGGATGTGAACTGAGTTTGGACTTGTAGTTTGGGGCATTTCACTTGGGTGTGTAACGGTTCCTTAAGGTATAGAATAGAGCCCGAGACAAAAAAAAAAAAGGGGGGGAGCATGCCACTAACCTGAGTCCAGGATCTGGGCCTACTATATTCATGTACTGAATTCCTAAAAACCTGGGAACCTGGTCTTCCAGGAGCTTATAAAGGTATGTTTGTCAATATAGAAGGATAAGACACATTTTATTTAGCAATTAGTTAGCTTGGTCAGAAATTTTAAATACTTAGACACGTTGTATGTGGGCTTTCATTTGTACTCTTATCCCAGGCTCTGCAGTTATTAGAGGTGGGCCTCACCAAACAAGCCAATATAATGAAAATCTAGTCTTATAGTAGTTAAATACAGTACAAAAGACTTTCTAATAAGATTCTTTTAATAGCACAGGCTAGTGAAAAGATCACTGATTTAGAACTCATATTATCTATTGCTGCATAACAAATTACCCTAAGTTGGCAGCTTAAAATAACAAACATTATTTCACAGTTGCTGTGAGTCAGGAACCTAGGAGCAGCTTAACTTAATAGTCCTAGTTGAGAGACTTTTTTTTTTTTTACGATTTATTTATTTATTTGCGGGGGGTGGGGGGAGAGAGAGAGAAAGAGAGAGAGAGGGAGAGGGAAAACGCAAGCAGGGGGAGGGGCAGAGGAAGAGGGAGAGAATCTGAAACAGACTCCCCACTGAGCATATAGTCCTTCACAGGGCTTGATCCCAGGTCCCTGAGATTATGACCTGAGCCAAAATTAAGAGTCAAGACACTTAACCTCCTTAGCCAGCCAGAGGCTCCTAGTTGAGAGACTTCTGAGGTTACGGTCAAGATGTTGGCTGGGCCTGCAGTTTTCTTGGGCTCCATTGGGGTTGAAAGATCCACTTCTAAGCTTACCTATGTGTCGTTGATAGGCTTTGGTTCTTTGCCACATAAGCTTCTCCATAGGTTGTCTGGGTGACCTCAAGAGATGACACCTGGTTTCTCCCAGAGTGGATGATGATGATGAGAGAGAGAGATATGCAGTTTTTCATAACCTAATCTCAGAAGTGATATACCATCATATCTGCAATGCGGACCAACTCTGTACAGTGTGGGAGAGGACTACACAAGGGTATGAATGCCAGAGATGGGGATCCTTGGGGATCATCCTGGGGGCCATCTTCTCCAGAACTCCTTGCTCAATCTCTCCATCCCACTAGCCTTTTGGTTCTTGAACCTAGCCGATTCTGTCCCACCTTTGCATTTGTGGCCTCTCCATGGTAGGCTTTTCCTATTGATCTTTCTTGGCTGAACCTCTGTCTTAGATTTCAGCTAAAATGCCATTACTCTAGAGAGGACTTCACTTGATCACTCAATATTTAATAGTTACCTAGTCATTCTCTGTTCTATCACATTGTTTTAATTCTAGGTACCTGACACATAAATATATGTTGAATGAAGGAGTCTTGGTAATTATATGACCTTGGGGAAAAGATATGCTCTCTAAACCCCAGTAGCTTTGTCTGTGATTAATGATCTTCTACCCCCACCTACTACATAGGCTTTTGTGAGAACCAAGTTAGCTAGAATTTTCTATAACAGTTGATGAAATTATTATTGTTGGTTAACTCTCCCTCCTCCTTTTTCCCATGGAACAGAGGGATTGTCCAGGAATATATTTTCCCATTTTACTTTTCAGGTTCTCTTTATCTACCTGCATTGTAGAACTGCGTTGTTCATTTTTTCATTTATACATTCACTAGCCTCATTTACTGCCCTGTAAATGTCTCAGAGGACTTATTTTGAATTAAAGTTATGATTTTACGTGTGAAAAGTATTCAGTTGGGAGCAAGTTTAGTAAGGTTTATTCAAATGTAAAATGACATTGTGTTTTTGGATCATAACTAATCGTAGCATCCCACCGAACATGGGAGGTAGTGTGTGCTTTTTAGAAGCTAGTTATGCACAAAAGGACAAATACCCAAGAATCAAAGCAAACTTTTAATAATGCCCAATTGGAGTTCTGGTCATGTTTGAGCCATTCAGAGTCTAATCAGTAAAACCCCCTTGAGTCGATAATTGCCTTCTCCTCGAATCATTGCAGGTATCTATTATGCTGCACATTATCCACATAGAAATGAACATATGGTTATTGAACACATAACAAAACAGACTCTGTTGGAGAATGTTTCCTTTAGGATGCCTTAAAACATTCTTGAGCAGAATATTATGGAGGTTGCTTACTATCCCTTCTGTTCCTGGGGTTATAGGAGGGAAGTTGCGAGTCCTTTGTATTAAGAACAGTGGATGAGCACAGTATAAGAAATTGAAAAACTCAGAATGTATTGATTTATTTAGAGAACACCATAATTACCTTCCATGATGAAAACAAAACAATAAATGAAGTTTCTTAAAAGTTGGGAAAATATTTTTTCTCTCTTGTGTCACATTTCAAGGAACTCAAATGTTGGGGAGAGGCTTTCTTCAGAGTGGACCAAACCCTGACCTGCAGTTTGTTGCTATCTTTATGTAACAGCAACAAAAAAGATATTGGATATGTTCAGAAAAAGGAAGGGAAAAAAAGAGTTTGAAAAAGAGAAGTAGAACAAAACCTGTATTAACTTGAACCTGGCTAAATTTCTGCTCTGAATTAACTGGAGTTTAGATTCAACTCAAGAAGAAACAAGGAAATTAAAAGCATATATAAGAAGTCTTCTTATTTGAATCAAATAACTTAAATAATTATAACATCTTATATTTTAACAACTGTGTTCCAAGTGACAAGAATTTTTAGGTTAGCCAAAATGCCCATGTTTAAAACATTCTGTAGAACTGGGGTATAAATATAACAAATAATCTTATTTATATGTATGGTTTATGAACACATTCATGAATGCACATACATATCTGTGTATATGTATAAAATGATATTAAAATAGGAGTTTCAACCAAGACAGAATATCAGATATTAAAGTGACTGGTAAAACACAAACCAATTAAATGGAAACTCTTAAAGAACTTCATTAAAAAAAATAAAGTGACTGATGAGACCTATAGGACTTACAAAACAGGCTGAAAATCAGATGGATGATTCTTAAACCCCTCATACCTTGAGGACATAAAAAATCCAGGGGAGTAGAAATTGAAAAGTAGATTTATGAACAGGACATTTGGGTAGAACTGTGGATGTGCTGAATTCCCCTCTCCTTCCCCTAGGATGGGGTGTGTGGGGCACCTGCCCCTCACCTTGAACTTGGTGAGAGAGGTTTCAGTGGGGCCACTTGGAAAGTATGTTATGTGTATCCTGCAATTGTTCGTGGTGGACTGCTGTCTGAATGCCAACTAAGGAATGGAAAGAGTAGGAGATAACTGGGAGTAGACCCAAAGGGAAAGTGGCTGCTTTGGCTGCTCTCAGTCCTGGAGTTGGTGGGTAGAAGATCCAGGTGTGTTTCTGGTGAACTGGAGGTGGGCCGTGCATGAGAGGGACTGAGAAACACACACACACACACACACACACACAGATCAAGCCCTGGTGTGGTTTGTTCTTAGACCCTGCCTAAGGGCAACTCTTGTGGAACCGTCAGAGCAGCAGAGAGAAACCGCACGTACAGCTGGATTCCTGGGGCTGAGAAGGAAATCATGACTGGCAGGAAGAGAAGGGAGCTGTAGATGAGACCGTGGCAACAGTGTAGGTGGAAGCGGGGACAGCTTCAGGTTTCTGATGGCCTGAGAAGCCCAAAGTTGGCTTATGACAATAAGTAATTAAGAGAGATTCTCCCTTCTTCTGACACAATAACCTTGAGGGATGGGAAAGTGCTGTTTCGGAGCAGGAGTAGGAATGCTTGGTGGTGAAAGAGAGAAGAAATCACTTACACTCTTTTCCCCAAATACAGTTGTCCTGTCTGGCTCAAGTCTGAGCAGCATCCACATATCTGCAGGAGAGAAGCTTGAACTTTAGGTTGAGAATGAAGTTTTGATGATTACTGTGCTTAAACGTATGAAATACGGATTTGAGCCTTTTTTGTAAGGACTAAAAGTGACCACGGAAGTGGCTGTTACCTAAGAGAGACTGGAAATTCACAGGGTCTGCCTGAGTTTTCATTCAGGGGTAGAGGAAGATACACTGGTTGCATATATTTGTAAAAGGGTAGAAAAGCAGCTGGAGGGATAAGCATTTGACTGTTTATAGGGGTTATCTCTTGAAGGTAGAATTGGAGATACAGGGAATGGAGGTAGCCTCATATTTTACTATGGGTGTTTCCCCTCCAAAATGGCAGAGTTTGAATTAATTTTGTTTTTTTATATTCGCATTTTCAAAACTGAACACATTTTAAGTTCTTATGCATGTATATTTATTCAAATCAACAAACATTGTACATACATCGAGTAAATAAGTGTTTGTGACTTCAGAATAAGGGGGTTGTATTCCCGGTATGTGTATGTGACTACTGAAAGACTCATTTGCTAAAAAATAATAATCATAATTGGTGTGAGCAGTGCTGCTATTTCCAAAATCACGTGTTGTATTAGTGACTTCTCTTCAGGCTCTCCTCCTGCCTTGTGTGTTGGCATCTCTGGTTTGTACTAGAAGGAAACACTGTGTCTGGTTTCACTATGAAATTCATGGAGCTCTCTGCTTGAAATAATATAAAAGACCTTTATTATTCAACCTGTGCGTTCATCTGTGCAACCACATCTCCTTAGGGAGATGCTTGAAAATGGGATTTTCGTGGCCTTCTCTCCCATTTGACTTTTCTTCCCCCCCACCCTCCCTTTTCCCCATCCCCGTCCAGGTATCTATTAGTTATCTCTTTCAATAACACTGTTCTGGCTGCATTGAAAGTGCTTTTTAATGTAGGAGATGTACTGCAGACCTAACACCAGGTCACTTTCTGAGTAACATTTTATGGGATTGATTAAACTTTAGCACCATAACTGTTGACTTTACAGGCCAGAAAGAGACTCAGAGTGTTCCACTCTGGACAATTTGTGCCTCACAATTTTGAAAAATCAAATAGAGATAAGGGTTTAATGTGTCTAAAAAAAGAGGTTGTCCTCTATTTTTGAGTCTTCTATATTTAAAAGACCTCAATATTAAAAATGAAATAATATCTCTTACACTAATGAAGTTGTTACAGTAAATAACTGTATATAAAAGAAGATGGACTTTTTAACTGTAGGGATGATGCTAAAGATTTAAGTTGGCCTCTTCATTGCTCCAAACCCAGCTGTTTAATTTTATCTCTTTTGCTGCTGGAAAATGAAGGTACATTTGCTCTTGGAGTTTTCAAGGTTGTGAGATGAGACCTGGCTAATTTTTTTTTATTAGAGAAACATACTTTTTTGGGCTAAAATGCAGTGGAATCAGGGACCAAAACCAACAAAAACATTTTTTTCATCTCTTTGGGATTTGGAAATCCAAATCCTTGACTTTATCCGCACACAAAGGTATATTGCCAGGGGCTCAGTGATGTGGTTCATAATGAGCAGAAACATTTTACAGAAACAAACCAAAGAAACGAGAGAGGAAAAAAAGAATTCTTATGAATTCATTGGGTTGGCTTTGTACTGTGTCAGCTTAGCTAGGTTGGAACCATGTCTCCCAGAATTCCCTTCCGTCTGTGGTTCTGGGTTAGGGTTGACCAGAAGGAAGGATATGGGAGGGAGAGTTGGCAGGCCAAAGCCTGGCTGCAGCCACTGCACTTGGAAAGTCACCTACATTGCAAGTGATCTGTTGGAAGGGGCTGTACAGACCGCTCATCTGTAGGCTCTCTTCCTCGGTGCGGGCCAGTAGCTGGACATGGAGCTCCTCCAGCTCTGACTGCATCAGCAACTTCAGCTTCTCTGAATCCCAGGCCAGGCATTTGCGCCACTCAAAGGTGGGCGGCACCAGCTTTTTCTGCAAGTTACCCTCATTGTTGGGGTTTCACGTGGTGGGAATCGGCTACAAGTTCCAGTTTGTCCTTGTTTTCCCCCAGTTGGCATCTAGCTTTTCTTCTTGACTGCCTGTTGACCTACAGTGACTTCAGACTCCCTACCGGATACAGAGCTTACAGCCTTCCAGAAGACTCTTTTGTCTTATAGAATGAATGTTGTTCATCTTGCATCATGTTTTATTTGAAAAAAATATTGCCATCTCAATTAATTTAGTTTTCAACTCTTATTTTTTTTTTTAATTTCACCTTTTCCAGTAGACTTTAAGAGAATATAGCATAAAAAATCTGGTGAATAATTTTTTCTAATATATACTATCTGATTAAACTTTGCAATAAGAGAGCAATCTGAACTTGGTATATTAAACGATTTGCAAATTGCAATGTGCTGCACTTTTCAGTTACATGCCTAAGTAAAATAAATCAACTTCTGTCTTATGAGCATTGGGGAATTTTTCATGTGTGATCATTGTATTTTAAAGTCAGCAATACACACACTGTCTTTTTAAATAAAGATGATATTACTAACTTTTCTTCAGTAAGGCTTATGCCTGAATTGTTGGGATAGAGCTATTGTTTTTTTGTTTTGTTTTGTTTTTGCTTAAAGCATAGTTCCCAGCATAGAAGGAAACATTTACTAAAAAAAAATGATAGCTATTATTATTGCAGTGATAGAACTTAAAAACCCTAAAATTTGTTTCAATTGATTCCACAATTAAAAAAAAACCCTTAATATTATTTTTTGTGTTTGGGAGTGTAACCTACCTGGCAAAGATAGAGTAGTGAGATTGCTATTGGGCAGATAATTTTTGTAGCAAGTACTGCCTTCATTTATATGAAGGATGAGGGATGTATGTTTGTGCATATGCACACACACTCCTATGTTCCTTTAACTTGTAGATTCAATCATTGTACAATTTACTTTGTATTTTGTGTCTTCCAAATGCAAGTTGAAGTTCTAACCTTCTCAAGTTGTTTTCAAACACATACTAGGGATAGGAAAATATATGGTAGTGTCAAGGCATAATGTGAAAGTAGATGTCCTACCAACACCAAGCTGCTAATATTTTTGTTTGTTTAGCAAACTTTATGTACATTTGTGTATATACACAGACACACACATATATACACACATGCGCGTGCAATTGCATAATGTGTGAAAAAATGTATATATTGAGTATATATGGTCTACAGTGCACAGATCAGTATCAACCAGAATATCAACCAGCCTTATCCCATCCTGTGATCTTTCTATGAAGCTTACTATGGTTTCCATAAGAGAGTGGCATAGATCTAGCAGTGACAAACCCTCTCCTTTCTGTCCTTGTCTGTGATTCTATATACTCAAGGACTCAATGACCGCATCCTTTATTCTTCCTTTCCATTTCTTTACATTCTAGTCCCTCTTCCCTTGTTTCAGTATTTCTATCAAGCTACTATGACCTTAGATGAGTGAAAAATTAGTTGTCTCTTCCCAAATGGCTGGAGACCCCTGGTATAAATTCATACAGATGTAAATATATATGCAGATTTTCTGAAGCAAACCCCTCTTACTCCACTGCACTTGCAAATTTCCCAAATACTGTTATGATAATACTAGGTGATTTATTTTACATAAGGATGCATCTGAAGGGTGCAGCACATTGTGATTTGCAAACCATTTAACTTGCTAAGATCAGATTGTTCTGCTTTATCTGCAAAGTTCACCCACAAGGAATTTAATATAAAGGCTTTTATTCCTGTTGTTTCATGTATTGTACTTTCCTGAGATCTGATGGATGAGTTTGAAATAGGTGTGTGGGGGAGGAGAGAAGGAAATTAGCCACTCTGCATCTTCTCTGGAAAAGCAACCCCTAACCCTCCATTTCCCACAAGACTGTTGAGAGTATTCAAGGACTCCTAGGAGAATGACAGCACAGACTTGTAGGGACACATTATTACTCAGATGTAAGGTGAATGGGCATGGGCCCAGGAAACAATGAATCAGAATATTATCTGTCTAGCTCATATTATTACCTTGAAACTCATACAGAGAATAAGTAAGTGACTGAGTGCTGGCACCCTTGCTAAGGGTAAAGAAGAGATTCCACCAGTTCCTCTCTCTCCTGCAGTCATTGCCTGGTCGTATTGTACCACGGAGTCATAGGAACAAGACTGGTGTCCCGCTAATTTACTGACTTGTGTGAGTCGGGGCAAATTACTTTAACTTTTTGGATCCCTCGTGTAAAATGAGTAGGGGAATCAACATGATTTCTAAGGTCCATGCATCTCTCAGATTTTATGACTGTATTATGTATCAGCTCCCTTTACTTTCCTTTAGCTTCCTTCCTTCCTGAACTATAATTTCCCCTCCCTTAATCCTTTCATGATAGCCTTTTATTTATTTATTTTTTTACGTGCACACTTTCTTCTGGGAGATGACTCATTTTCTTTCTACTTATACATTTAATTAAATATTTACTGAGCTCCTACAATGTGCCAAGGACTGGGATGAAAATACTGAAGAAGACAGTGAAGGAGGAATCTCATCAAAGAAGAGGTAATGAAGACAAAAAAGATTAAAATATTTTATTATGTAGTATGATATTCTAGGAATGGGGAAATCCATGGTATCGTGGGATCAAATAGTTGGAGGAACAGGGCATTTGCTCTTAGAGATTAGGAAAGAGATCTGGAGATAGAGCATATAAGTGGAGGCTTGAAAGTTAAGTAGAAGATAAGTAAATGGATGGGAGATACTTAGGAGGTGAATAGACAAGGTGTGGTGGTTAAGATACAGGGGGTGGTAAGAAAGAAAAGATAATATTCAAGTTGCTGACCAGATTGTGGCTAGTGGCTGAGTTTGGGAAAGAGAAAGAGGAAAGAGAAAGGCAGTGAGTAGGTTGAAAGTCTTTGGCAGATGCTGATTCAATTAGGCAGCCCCTGGTAATGATAACAATATTTTATATTTGGGTGATGCTTTTCAGAGCAGAACACTTCCATGTACATCTTCTCATTTAAGCCTCATAACAAACTAGAAGGTAGACATTATTATTCCTGATATTTAGATGTTAAGAAAAATTTTGAAGTAGGCAAAAAGATGACCACCTGTCCTTTCCATGTCACAGTGCCTAACGGGATTATCTAATTCTCCTGGGGTAGCTATCTTTGTTTGACTTACTGTTTACTGTTGATTAGGATGTTTTTTAAATGCTTGAAGGGTGGATGTTAACTGGTAGGAAACCAATAGACATGCAAATGATTCTTAGCTGGAAGAGTAAGAATTTGTCTGATATAAAGGTTTTATTATTCTGTAAGACACTAACTAGTTGTGCATCTTATTCCATTTGGTATCTAATTTAGCAGTTTTATTCCAGCAAACTTAACTAGCGTCTCTTCTATTGCCCTTTGAAATAACTTTACCATCCTGCTGGTTCCCTCATTAATGAGTTAAATAAATCATTGACAGGTATTCATTATATATTTGTATGAGAGTAATATTTCTAGCTTTTTGGAGGTGTTCCTTTGAAAGAGATGAAGCAAAAAAAAGGTCTTGAGAGATTAAGTGATTTGCTCAAAGTCATGATGTTAGAGACAGAGCAGGAATTTGAACTTAGATTTTATGGTTCTATATCTGTCATATTTTGTGATACATATGACACCAAAGGGGAGTTCTGAACAGTTCCTCATTGAGCCTATGTTTTTGTTTTTATTTATTTCTTTTAATTTTATCTTTTTTGGGGGGGGAAGAGAGGTGCAGAGGGAGAGAGAGAATCTTAAGCAGACTCCATACCCAGTGCTGAGCCTGACTTGGGGCATGATCTCATGACCCTGAGATCATGACCTGAGCCAAAGTCAAGAGTCGGATGCTTAACCAAATGAGCCACCCAGGCGCCCCTGCTATGTTTTTGTTTTAATTAAGAATAGGTATACTTACAGAAAAGTAGAAAAGCAGATTTCAATTCATTAGATTTTTAAGTTCACCAACATTTTTTGAGTTCTTTGTGACTGCATCCTTTTATTAGCTTCTCAAGCTTCACAGATATCATGATTTTAGATATCAACACACCAAAATGAACTGTTAGCATCAATTTTCCTAGAAACAGAGGCACTTTAGGGATGAGGAAAAAAATCCTGACTATGTTGGTAGACCTGGTATCCTTGGTCTCATTGCAAAAGGACTGTGTAGGTTATCAACCAATCTTTTATTCCATTTTGGAGTCTTCCTGTGATGGTTAATAATAACTTGGCTGGGCCACAAGGTTACCAGATATTTGGTCAAACATTATTCTGGGTGTTTTTGTAAGGGCTTTGGGAGATGAAATTAACATTTAAATCAATAGACTGAGTAAAGCAGATTGCCCTCCCAGTGTGGGTGGGTCTTGTCCATTCACTTGAGGCCTGAATAGAAAAGAGGTTACTGCATATCAAGTTCTGTCTATCCACCCATTTAATTTATATACAACCCAGAGGATTATAATTTCTTTTCACATACAAGGAAACTCAGATCAGAGGGATTATATTATTTATTAGAGTCCAAAAAATAAAACTTGAAATCTGGTCTAGCATTAAAATCCATTCTCTCTCTCTCTTTTTTTTTTTTTTTAGATTTTATTTATTTATTTGAGAGAGAGACAGATAGTGAGAGAGAGCACAAGTGGGGAGGAGAGGGAGAAGCAGGCTCCCCGCAGAGCAAGGAGCCTGATGCAGGACTCGATCCTAGGACCCTGGGATCATGACCTGAGCCGAAGGCAAATGTTTAACTGACTGAGCCACCCAGGCGCCCCTAAAATCCATTCTCTTAAGAGTAGTACTAGTATTTCCTTGCTTGGATATCACACTTTTGATTAAAACTTAAAATGAGCATTGGACTGCTGGTTCAAGATGGCAGATTGCACACACTCATTTAATCTCTTTCCTTCTATAGCTCCCATTAAAATAAGAGAATAAGAGTATAAACTCTACAATAACAGAGGATAGGGAGTGCAATGAAGAATAGAATGGAGTAGGGTAGGCAACTTTTAATCATGAGTTCTTATGTTCTATTTAATATTATAACCATGTGCTTTTATTCTTTTGATAAAAATACCATAAATGTGAGCTTTTTCATAATTAGGTCAAAGGGTTGACTCATATTGAGTTTTAGTCAACTTTGATCCTTATGTCTTTTATTTATTTTAATTTTTAATTGTGATAAAGAACATATAACATTAAATTTACCATCTTTTAAAAAAAGATTTTATTTATTTATTTGACAGAGAGAGAGAGAGCGTGAGAGAGCACAAGTCGGGGGGAGTGGCAGAGGGAGAGGGAGAAGCAGGCTCCCTGCTTAGCAGGGAGCCTGACATGGGGCTTGATCCCAGGGCCCTGGGATCATGACCTGAGCTGAAGGCAGACACTTAACTGACTGAGCCACCCAGGAGCCCCTTAAATTTACCATCTTAGCCATTTTTTAGCTCAATTCAGTTGTGTCAAGTATATTTACATTGTTGTACAACAGATCTCTAGAACATTTTCATCTTGCAGAACTCAAACTCTATAGCCATTAAACATCATCTCCCCATTCCCTCCCTGCCCCCTGCCCCCATCCCTGGTAACGACCATTCTACTTCCTGTTTCTATGAGTTTGACTACTTCAGATATCTCATATGAGTGAAATCATACAGTGTTTATCTTTTTGTGACTGGCTTATTTCATTTAACAAAATGTCCTCAAGATGCATTAATTCTCATATTTTTTGTGTAGAATTTTTCTATTGGGTCAGAATTTTCCTTTTTTTTTTTTTTTTAAAGATTTTGTTTGTTTATTTGACAGAGAGAGACACAGCGAGAGAGGGAACACAAGCAGGGAGAGTGGGAGAGGGAGAAGCAGGCTTCCCATGGAGCAGGGAGCCCAGGACCCTGGGATCATGACCCGAGCCGAAGGCAGATGCTTAAGCATCGACTGAACCACCCAGGCACCCCAGCATTTTCCTATTTTTTATTTACTTATACAGATAAATTTCCTTAGAACAATATTTTCCCCCTGATTTCAGAAGCAATCTAGGTTCTTTGTAGAACATTTGAAAATTAGGGAAAGTATAAAGAAGAATAAAAATATTGATTCATAATTCTACTGCTCAGAGGCAACAACCATTGTCATTTTGGTATATATTTCCTTTCATTGTCTAAAAATTTTTTTGAACGTAGTGGGATCTTAATGTTATACAAATGTATCTTCCTTTCCCTTCTAACATTGTAGTATATTGTGTTAATTTGCTAAGGCTGCCATAACAAAATATCAGACTGGGTGACTTAAATAATAGAAATTTATTTTTTCGCAGTTCTGGAGGCTGAAGTCTCAGATCATCCCGAAGAACTGGTTCTTCCTGAGGCCTCTCTCCTTGGCTCTTTAAGACTGCCCTCTTGCTGCCTCCTCTTTGCGTGGTTATTCCTCTGTCCACCAGGACACATTACTGGTGTTTCTTTTTTGTGTGTCTTAATTGCTCCTTTAAAGCAAGACACCAGCCAGATTGGATTAGGGCCCAATCTAATGGCCTTATTTTAACTTAATTACCTCTTTATATGCCCATCTCCAAATACAATCACATTCTGAGGTATTGGGGGTGACAGCTTCAACTTACAAATTTTGGAAGAGATATAATTCATCTGTATCACATATCTACCTATATATTTAGAATCTCATTATAATTACCATTCTATTGTGTGTTGATATTCTTCTTTTATTAAGTATTTATTATGTTAAATTATTAGATAATATTTTCATGCTTTCAGACTTTAAAAAATTAGTCCCCTTAATTTGGATGGTTTTCTTAGGATATATTTCTAAAGTAGAATTACAGGATCAAAGAGCAAAAACATAGTCCAGGCTCCTCATTCATATTACCAACTTTCTTTTCAGAAATGCTATGCCAGTTTATACTTTCACCTTTGAAAGTACCCATTTCACTGTGCTTTCATAAATATTAGATTTTCTTATTTCAAAGTAATTGCTACATTATCAGGCAAAAGTGGTATGACATTTTTATTTTTGGATTATTAGTAAAGTTTGTTTTTCAAATATTTGTTATTCAATATTTTTTCTTTTTTCTTATAAATTACCTATTAGTATTATTTGCTCATTTACCATGATCTTAAATTTTCTTTATCAATTTGTTGGTGAATTTTTTATTTTTCAAGGACTTTGACCTATTGTCTGTAATACTTGCCACAAATATTTTTCTGTTTTTTGTTTGCCTTTTTTTTTTGCCACTTAGATCCTGTCTAATTTATTTTAAAAATATATAAAACATGTTTTATGTTATTTTCAATTTCAACTATTCTTTTCCTTTATGCTTTCTTCTGTTTCTTTTATTCTTTTTTTTTTTTTTTAAAGAATTTATTTATCTGACAGACACAGCAAGAGAGGGAACACAAGCAGGGGGAGTAGGAGAGGGAGAAGCAGGCTTGTGGAGCAGGGAGCCCCATGCGGGGCTCTGTCCCAGGACCCTGGGATCATGACCTGAGCTGAAGGCAGACGCTTAACGACTGAGCCACCCAGGCGCCCCATATTTCTTGTATTCTTAGAAAGTCTTTCTTCATAAAGAAATTAGAAAAATAACTACATTTCTCTAACTTCTTATGACTTGATCTGCTGAGCTAGTGAATCTTCCTGGAATTTCTTTATGGGCACAATGTAAATTGCTCTAGACTTATTTTTTGAAATAACTGGCAAACTCTCACACCACTATATTTTTAAAAAGCTGTTTTTTGTTCCTGATTAATGAAGTAGTCTTCATCACATATCATAGCTTTATTGTTTTCAACTGATCTGACAATTCTCAAGTCAGTACCATATGGTTTATTTATTATAGCTTTATGATTTTTTTTAATACTCAATGAGACTACTACTGCTTCATGGTGCCCATTTTTTTGAATGGACTTTTCCTCCTTCATTCTTATAAATTAATTTGGATTAATTTAATTATAATTATGTAATTATAATTATAAATATAAATATAATAATTAATTAAAATCTGATTAAGATTTTAATTAGAATGTTATTAATATTCAGGAATGTCTTATATCTTTTTACTTACTCAAGCACTTAAAAAAACTCTTGGTCAAATTTTACTAGTTTTTTCATATGAGTCCTCCATTTCTTTTTGTTTTTTTCCTAGATATTTTTATATCTTTTATGATTATGCATGAAATTTTAAAGTATTTATATTTTGAAAGTGACTTCTAGACATATAGAAAAACATTAAATTTTTGTAACTTCATCTTGTCTTACCACTTTTATTAATTTTTAGAACTAATTCTAATAGTTTGACTCACTTGTACTTTCGGAGGTATCTAATCCTATAGCACGATGACAATCTTCTTTCTCTTTGTACTTTTCTGTTCCTTAATAATGCATTATTAAATTGGCTAGAACTAAGTAGAACTTTGTTGAATATTAAATGGCAATTGTTTATTCCTGCATTTAATGGGACCTCTTTTATTAGATCGCTGTTTAGCTTTAGGATGGATTGTGGGCTGCAACTGATTGAATGTGGATGTCAGGCTTTACATTTATTTTTAATACATTTTATCTTATTATTTCTGGCCCATGAGCCAGAAAGTTCTCAACTTACTTAAAGGTGATGAGGCAGGCGGCCTAGTGCAGTATTAGCCCTGAGCCCCTCTTGTCAGTCTGGGCCACTTGCACCTCAAGAGATAGGTCTTCTTTTAAGAAGATACTATTTTTTTAAAAAAGATTTTATTTATTTATTAGAGAGAGAGGGAGAGAGCGCGTGCACGAGTTGGGGGAGAGGCAGAGCAGTAGGGGGAGAGAGAATCTCAAGCATACTCCCTGCTGATCGCCAGAGTGGAAGTGGGGCTCAACCTCATGACTCCGAGATCATGACCTGAGCTGAAACCAAGAATCAGAGGCTCAGTTGGCTGAGACACCCAGGTGCCCCTCAAGAAGATACTGTTGAACACACAGATTCCTCTACCTTCACTGGGGCATACTAGCTTCCTTCTGTTACTCAGTTAACACTGTTCAACGGCTGTGAATTCTGCCTATTCTGCTTCATTCAGCTCACATTTCTCTATCTTGAATACAAAGATCTGAGACATCTTAGTAAATGCTCCGATGAAATCAAGATAGAATAAACCTCTGGCACCCTCATGCCTACCAGTCTAGTAATCCCAGAGGAAATGAGGCTAGTCCAATTTATCCATGTGAACCCAATTTTCATTTTCCAGTGCTCACAAAACATCTAAAATTATCCTGAGGTTCAATATGGAATATTTCGTGAATCCACTTTTCAATTTTTTTGGAAAATATAGACATTTGCTACCATTTGGTCTTTGGGAATCTTTCCCTTTTTCAGGATTTTGACTATGATGGTGGGACCACTACTGTGATCGGTTCAATACTCTGAAATGTAATTGTTTTGGGTCCTGAAACTTGAATTTGCTTAAAACTGCTGGCCGTGTCCTTAATGTCCTCTACCTTTCTTGGGCTTTCATTTCTCTTAAACCACATTGGCGCTTTCCTCTCCAGAGTGAAGGTCATGCTCCAAATAGAGACGATTGAAACAAAATAAGCATTGACTAATTCTGACTCCACGCAGCAAGTTGGCCATGATGCTTTCTTTGTTCTTGTGATAATAATCACAGTGTAAAAAAGTACATTTTGCTTACAGAATTTTTCTGTCTTTAATCCATTCTGGGTTTTAGCTTTTGAAACAGTACCTATGTATTTAGACATAGATTCCTATGTTTTTAGCTTTATGTATTCAGAAAACATCCTTCTAGATTATGTATCCTCTTTTTATTTTCCTTTTTTGTACATGAAGTTATAAACCTATGTTTATTAGTGTATACTCCTTATTTAGCTAACTTTTCTTTTTCACAGAATTATTTTGTATTGTATTGTCAGCTTTTGATTGAAAGTCCTGCATCCTTCCAGACCATTTTCCCTCATCAAGTTTCTGTTTAAATATATTCAGGAAGGGCTGAAGAGACATGTGTTACAGAAAAATCGTGTGATTAGAACTGAACATAAATATTCAGATATCTACCTAGTTATATAAAGTTGTTTATGTGTATATTTATATATACAGTTGTATATATTTTTAAAAATTTACATATATAAATTTATGTTATATATAAAATGTATGTCAATTTAAATATTTGTATATACAACTTTAAAGCTTATATTAAACAACTTAAACTCCTCTCTCAACCTTAAACTTAACTAAGCATAAGTTTATTGAAAAGATTTAAAAGTTCTTTTATTGAAGGCCCAAAGCCCTACCAAAATTTCCAAAAATATTAGTATTTTTAAATTAGAAAACAAATGAAAAGGATTAGCTTAAAAATATTGGAGAACCTTGCTGTGCTGTGAACATATGCTCGGGATCTGTGTTCTGAACACTCTCTGTCAGGCAAGGAGTCGCTCCTTTGTCGAGGGTGTTCTGCTGTGATCATCAGCACCTCTCATCCTGTGGTTTGAGACTCACTGACACAGCAACTTGAACTTTCCCTTTGACCTTTGTGAAATTCAACTTTTGGCTTGCAGTGAAATCTGTGTTTCATTGACTGTGAAATTAGGAGAATCTCCAATGAGCAAAAAATGATTAGCTTTCACTTTTGGATGAAAACATGCCAAGGACAAACATTGATTTTAAGAGATCCTTTATAGAGCATTGCACCTTATAAAACCTCACTAAGGGCTAGCACCATTGATATTTCAGAGCTGTAGCCCTGGAGCCAAAATCTCACCTTCCAGTTCATTACCTCTCAGCTGCTTTCTCTCTGTCTTTTTTTAGGTGACTTTCCAAGTCAATTTGTTTATGACCTTGAGTAGTAGTGTTTTTAGGTAGGATGACACAATAGCCAGATGATATTTACTGATGCTTTAAGTAGTGGGTTTTCAGATAGCCTCTACTTCTCTGGACTGCATTTGAATTGACACCTTATATCTTCCATTCTCCCTAACTGAACGATTATATTTTCTGTGCAAACATAGCACTTTGTTTATGCTTTTATGATATCACTCATCACCTGTATTTCAGTGGTTTACATGTTTCCCTCTGGACGGTAAACTGTTGAAAGGCAGGATGTCTCCTTTACAAGTCTGTGCACTTCTAGCTATACAGTGCAGGACTTGGAACACAGCGCTCAGCTAAATACTGACTGCAAAGGCTCGTTATTTGAAATTCTTTTTTTTTTTTTTTTAAGATTTTATTTATTTATTTGAGAGAGAGAATGGAAGAGAGAGAACGAGATGGGGGAGGGTCAGAGGGAGAAGCAGGCTCCTCGCTGAGCAGGGAGCCCGATGCTGGACTCGATCCTGGGACTCCAGGATCATGACCTGAGCCGAAGGCAGTCGCTTCACCAACTGAGCCACCCAGGCGCCCTCGTTATTTGAAATTCTTAAAGCATAAGTATTATAAGGATTGTTCAGTGGAATGCAGTGGGTGTGAGTGTGGATATAACATTATTTATATTTTATTTGCAAATTGGTGGATTCGGAGACATGCACTGTGTATAAAGTTTGTGTAAACCAGGTGATCCCGGGGAATCCCTCTTTCTCTTCCTCTGTTTTCTTAGATTCAAAGAGCCACATACCCAGGTCTAAAACCGGTAATTTCCTATAGAGAGAGCTCCAAAGTACCAGGAGGCCCTTTCACTTTTGAGAGCAAGCCCTGAGCTTGGCCTAAGGCTGAGGGAGGTTCAAAAGCAAATACCCAGTTTCTTCCCTAGGTAAAATTTTACTCCTTCAGAGGAACGTGAAACAACTATTTCAAAGAAGCAAATACCTGCTGCACTGGAAAAAGCAGCCGTCGCCTTGGTATCCTTTCCTTTGAAGCCAAGCAATTCTGTTGCTTCTGTGAAATAATGTTCCCTCTTTGGTGGTTCCATTTGACTCAAGGATTTTTGATTCAGCATTCAGGGGTTACGAATAAATAAGCACCAGCAGTCCGGTAACTGGGGTATCGCGACTATGTAGTAGCACATTTAATGCTCAGCTTCCCCGTGCTACATAACCTTTCCCTGCCGTCTTCCTCTGTGATAGTATCTCCCCCACCCCCGCCCCGTCCCCCTCCAGAAGAAGGCAGGAATGTCATTGCAAGCTTCAGAAGTTAGCATTAAAATGAATACTTTTTAATTTCTTTAGATGAGATGGGGCTCAGGGCTCTGGGACAATGCTGATGGATGATGTTTTAATGCAGCTGAAATGTTATTTTTACTGAACCAGGGAAAACTATAAATTTTGCTTCATTGCCACCGATGGCTGTATGCATAAAACTGTGGTGGCGCCCCTCGGCCGTGAATAATCACCTCGGCACGGCAGATGTTACTTTGCGGGGAAAGCAATTCTTATGCCGAAGAATTGTGGAAAGATTAATTGTCTACAGCTGTTTCATGGCCCACAGCAATCTTGATACATTTATGATAAGTTTAAGAGCTCACCAGAGGCAGCTCCTATTCCCTGTCGTGGGAAGGGGGGTGGGGGAAGAAGCCAGAGGCTTTATTTTGACACCTGGATTCATAGAATCTGTCAGCTCCATTACAGCCTTCATAGAAATCCGGCTGCTAGCAGTTCTGAAATGATTGTGAGTGAGGTAAGATGCAGGAATTATCCATACGTAGATAAAGAAAAGGAGACTGAGAAGAATTATTCAAATTTGTGCAAATGAATTGCTTCCATTTTTTCTCCCTCTGCCAAGTGGAAATTGAACGTGACCCGCTCTGACCTTTCTCTATTAAGTGCTGCAAATTGCAGTAAATGCACAGTTCTGAGTGCCCTAATGAGACAGAGCCCCAGCGATGCCTCATTAATAAGGGGAGTTTGACCTTGCTGGTCAGCCCTTCATTCGATATTGAAAAGAAATAAGAAAAAAGAAGAGATGACCCACTGTAAATTTTGAACAATACGTTTGATTTAGTTTGCATACACTCCCAGCCAGACGGTTGTTCTCAACCTTTTTCCCTTTCCCGTTGCCCTTCAGCCACAAGCTAGAAGGAGCGGTACTTACCTTTTAGGCGCCAGTGGAATGTGGCAACTGAGGTGTCCCAGCACCAGGCTTCACTCTGGGTGCAAAGGACCTTCATCTCCTCCCCATTTTGTTCCTTGCAAATTAGGTCCATAAGTTCTTGTCTTACCTTTTTTTTTTTTCTTTCTTTTCTGCTCTTTTTCCTCCCTCCCTCCCTTCCTTTTTTCCTTTTAAATAAAGGGAGTTTTTCCATTTTGAAGTGTGTGTGTGTGTTTAAAAGAGGGATTGGCCCTCTGATTTTTATTGTAGCTTTATGCAGACCCAGGCGGAGATACTTTCTCCTTGTCTGATGTAAGGAAATCTAGGGCAAGAGGTGGAGTAGCGCTGCTTGTTTTTGGAGAATTACTAAACCAAGTAATTTATTGGTAGCACAGAGGGTAGCAGGTAGACGTGAACTGGGCCTTGAGACTTCTTAAACTGGGACTTCTTTTATTTTATTTTATTTTATTATGTTATGTTAATCACCATACGTTACATCATTAGTTTTTGATGTAGTGTTCCATGATTCATTGTTTGCATATAACACCCAGTGCTCCATTCAGTACGTGCCCTCTTTAATACCCATCGCCAGGCTAACCCCTCCCCCCACCCCTCTAGAACCCTCAGTTTGTTTCTCAGAGTCCACAGTCTCTCATGGTTCATCTCCCCCTCCGATTCCCCCCCTTCATTTTTCCCTTCCTACTATCTTCTTCTTCTTCTTCTTCTTTTTTTTTAAACATATAATGTATTATTTGTTTCAGAGGTACAGGTCTGTGATTCAACAGTCTTACACAATTCACAGCGCTCACCATAAACTGGGACTTCTTAAATGTCTCACTACTTACAGACTTAGCTTTGGACTTCCTTTAAATTACTACTAATAACACCTCTAATTCTATTCAGAGAATTTCCTAAATACAAAGCAGCCCAATGAGCAAGGCAGGCAGAAGTTCAAAAATTTATTTAAATAGTAACTCCTAATGCATAGAGATGTGTTGAAACTTCAAAGAGGTAATTTCAAGATGCATGCCTGTGCTACCTTGTAGAATCGTAACATTTGAGAGGATCCTAGAAATTATCTTCTCCAAACTTCTTGCAAGGCAAGAATCTGTTCTGTAATATCCCTGATATTGAAGGTAAGCTAATTACTGTAGTTCCCCCCCCCCCCCCCCTATCCACAGTTTTGCTTTCCACAATTTCAGTTACCCGTGGTCAGCTGTGATCTGGAAGCAGATGATTCTCCTGACAAATAAATCGTCAGAAGGCTGATAGGAGCCTAACACTGTGTCACAATGCCCATGTCATTCCCCTCACTTCATCTCATCACGTGGGCATTTACCATCTCACGTTAGCACAAGAAGAAAAAGAAGGGTGAGTACAATATGATATTTTGAGAGAGACCACATTGACATAATTTTATTACAATATATTGTTATAATTGTTCTATTATTGTTGTTAATCTCTTACTGTGCCTAGTTTATCAATTAAATATTATCATAGGTGTGTATGTAAAGGAAAAAACATCCTATATATAAGGTTTGGTACTATCTGTGGTTTCAGGCATCCCCTGGGGTTCTTGGAACAGAAGCCCTGTGGATAAGGAGGGGACTGCTGTACCTCAGAATCAGACTATCTCATTACTGGCAGGTCTGACTTGTCCGAAGTTCTTTCATATGTATTACTCAAGGAAAATATTGTTATTGTGTACTGATCATATTACAAGGTCCAGTTTGAATGCAGCATCTGAAACCATCAAAATGAGATGGTTAATCCGTGGGAAAACTGCTTTACCAAACTGTGTTTCTGGGTTATGCTTTTGACTTGTCGGGGGGATCTGCAGCCTGAAAGTCCCTTTAAATTACTTGGAAATATTGTTGAAGATTTCCCCTAGAAAATATTCTTTTCATAAGGCCCCACAGGAAACTTCTGATTTTTAGAACCAGGAAAATCTGGACTTGTCTCAGGAGCTGGTTTGATTTTATCTTAATGGGTGAATGACGTAAATGTGTTCATGTTGCCTGGTGTTCCTTTGGCTCTCGGGATGCTCAGAACCAAATCTGTAGCAAATGTATTGCCAATATGCAGAATCTTATGGCATACATTAGAAAATATTTTTTGAATAGATGATACCTGGCTCTCGTACCAAATGAAAAAAAATATAAAAAGAGTATAAAATGAAGAGTTAGTCTGTTTTGTCCCGTTCCCCAGTCAACAAGTTCTCCTTTTAGAAGCAACCACCATTGCAGTTTCTGAACATTCTCTTTGTTTATAACATAAACTGAGATGGCATAGGTAATGCTCTGTGCTAAAGATGATGAAGACCCATTGAATGGCTTGAAGAAGGAAGTCAAATAGATCAGTTCCACATTGGGTAGGGCTTGTTGCCATTGCTGAAACTGTGGGTTGTGGTGGTTATCTCACCATGGCTGAAATTTACATTTTCTGGATGATTAATAAGGTTGAGGGTCTTCTCATGTTTTTGATTATTTGGATATCCTTTTTAAAACAAAAGTGTCTCTTAAGACTTTTTCCGTTGGGCTACTGGTACTTTTATTATGTAGTGTGTCTCTACGTATTTTGTATACAAGACCTTTGTCAGTCATGTATTACAATTTACAAATATCTATCAACAGTAGAATATTTACATAAATGGCAACATATTCATGCCATGGAATATTATACAGTAACGAAAATAAACTTTAACCTTGTGTGGCAACATGGGTCAGTCCAGCCATGAAAGAGTACATATTACATGGCTCCATTTTTTGAAGTCCCCAAACAGGTAAAACTCATCCCTGGCATTGGAAGTTAAGGCAGTTGTTACTTTTAGAGATAGGGTGGTCAATGATTAGGAGGAGGCACAAGAGGGATTCTGAAATGCTGCTTATTTTCAATTTCTTGACCTGGGTAGGGGCTATACAGATATATTCATTTTTGATAATTAGCTGAGCTCCAAACTTTTGTGCACTTTCCTGTATGAAATAATATTTCTGCAAAAAGTAAAAAAAAAAATGGTATTTGGCTGTAACTTTGACAGGACATATTCAGTGATGAATTTACCAAAACTGGGTTATAATCTGTTTCTAACAAACAATACAAGTTAGAAGAATATACAAATTTCCCACTTAAAAACAAAATGGTATTTGGAATGAGAGTTGAGGGTGGTGAGAAGTTGGAAGTGAATACAATCTAGCATTTTCTTTTTTTTTTTTTTTAAAGATTTTATTTATTTATTTGAGCCAGAGAGAATGAGAGAGAGAGAGAGAGAGAGAGAGAGAGCACATGAGAGGGGGGAGGGTCGGAGGGAGAAGCAGGCTCTCCGCCGAGCAGGGAGCCCGATGCGGGACTCGATCCCGGGACTCCAGGATCATGACCTGAGCCGAAAGCAGTCGCTTAACCAACTGAGCCACCCAGGCGCCCAATCTAGCATTTTCTAAGAGACATAGCCTTCCATCCTGTATGGAAAGTCTGTCCTGAAACAATATTATAACTTAAGGCTTGGATAGAGGCAGGGTGTAGTCAATGACAAGACCTAGCTGGGGCTGAATGCCAGCTGGCTGCCTCTGGTCCAGTGGGGCATAAATCCCTGCAGAAAAACACAGAAAAACAAGCAGCTTTGAAAAGACAAAATATTCAACAATTTCAAGATGCAAAGATATTGTGTATGTATGTGTGTGCCTTTTTTTTTTTCCTCATGGGATGAATCAGAAAACAGTTTCTTAAATAGGTTTTACATAATTAAAGACATCTCTCTGCCTAAAGGAAACCAACCAGATCAGAGAGTGGAGTCTGGAGCAAATTCCCTGATTTTTGATTCACTCTAAGGATTACATTATCATTTAATTCTAATTACACAAATCTTTCTTTCTTTCGTTCGTTCATTGATAGTGTGGCCTCTGCTTTCAGGCTGCCTGGATTTACATTTGGATTCAGCTTCTTATAAACTGTGTGAGTGGGCACATTATTTAATTTCTCTGCAAAGTGGGGATAGAAATAGTATGCATCCCATAGGGCTCATTTGAGGACTGAATGAGAACATGCATGCTGGATGCTTGTAACAGTGGATGCCATGTAGTAATACCTTGATTAGTATTAGCTATTGTTAATAGTATTAATATTGACAAGCAGGGCTTGTCAGTTGACCCTTGTGTCAAGGCTCCAGGTTTCTCCAGGGTCTAGAAGCACTTTTCCCTCCTCTTGCCTTTTAGACTTGAGGGACGTAATGGAGTTAATTGTTAATATCTGGGACGCTTCATCATCTTCTGTGGGTTCTTTTAGCTCTCTTCACAACTTCAAAAACTCTCTTTAAGTCAAATCTTAGGAGCATGCCATTGGTTTTGTACCAAGACCCTTACTAGTACATCTATGTTACATTTAAATTACTCCAAAAACTAATAGGAAAGAGTCATAGTTTAGTTTTATTTTTTAACTGAATTAAATTAAAATTAAAAATTTTTCGGGGCAGCCATAGAATATTCTCGTGTACAAGCATGAAACTATTATAGATCAAAATGTACCATCTGGTTAATCCCACATTTACCACCAAGAAGAAATATTTCTCCCCCGAGTAAATTGGTGAATATTGCCTAACAAGATCGTCCATTTATAGAAAATGATTTGGCCGAAATTCTAACTAGATATTGAGATTCCTGGGGGCGCCTGGGTGGCTCAGTCGTTAAGCGTCTGCCTTCGGCTCGGGTCATGGTCCCAGGGTCCTGGGATCGAGCCCCGCATCGGGCTCCCTGCTCCGCGGGAAGCCTGCTTCTCTCTCTCCCACCCCCCCTGCTTGTGTTCCCTCTCTCGCTGTATCTCTCTCTGTCAAATAAATAAAATCTTTAAAAAAAAAAAAAAGATATTGAGATTCCTGCTTATACCTGCACTGGACCAGGGTCAGTCATTTATTTGTAATTGCCTGCCTGCGGTCATTTTTAGGAACTTAATCACTTTATGTTAACTATCTGGGAGCTGGTAGTCAGTGTTTTTTTCACACTCAGACCACTGATTATTTTTTCAAGAAAGAGTGTTGGTCTCGCAGGATGAGGAATTGAGGAGATATCCCCTTTGCCTTTCCTGTGGATATATATTTTTTTTAAAACAATCTTTTTTTTTTTTTAAGATTTTATTTATTTATTTGAGAGAGACAGAGAGAGAGAGAGTGCTCGCGAGTACAAGAGTTGGGGGTGAGGCAGAGGGAGAAGGAGACTCCCCGCTGAGCCAGGGAGCCGGATGTGGGTCTCCATCCCAGGACCCTGGGATCATGACCTGAGCTGAGGGCAGACGTTTAACTGACTGAGCCACCCAGGCACCCCTGTGGATATTTTTTTTTTTTAGCCTGGTATTTTGAGCAGGTCTTTGCCCAAACTTGCATTTTGTTGCTCTCAGCTCTGGTGACATTCTCTTCCATCTCTCTGACTGCTTCCTCCCACTTGGTTAGGTCCAGGGCCAGGCCACACTTGGCAACACTGTGAGCCCCTCTGTGGAAGACGTGGGGACAAGATCTAACTAGAGATTAGATTCTCACACTTCTAGCATCTCTCTGTGGCAACTCCCAGCCCAGGCAGCCCTCCCTGGCTGCTCTTCTCTCTGCCTAGTTCTACTTGGTTCTGAGCTCCTAATGCTAGAAGTCCTGAAAACAGAGTATCATAGTGGGCTGACTTTTTAAAATTTTAATTTCCTTTTTTTTTTTTTTGCCGATTGTATATTTATTTTTATTTATTTTTTTACTTTTCTTATTGTTACGTTAATCACCATACGTTACATCATTAGTTTTTGATGTAGTGTTCCATGATTCATTGTCTGTGCATAACACCCAGTGCTCCATGCAGAACGTGCCCTCTTTAATACCCAACACCAGGCTAACCCATCCTCCCACCCTCCTCCCCTCTAGAACCCTCAGTTTGTTTTTCAGAGTCCATCGTCTCTCATGGTTCGTCTCCCCCTCCGATTCCCCCCCCTTCATTCTTTCCCTCCTACTATCTTCTTCTTTTTTTTTTCCTTAATATATATTGCATTATTTGTTTCAGAGGTACAGGCCTGTGATTCAACAGTCTTGCACAATTCACAGCGCTCACCATAGCACATACTCTCCCCAGTGTCTATCACCCAGCCACCCCATGCCTCCCACCCCACCCCCCACTCCAGCAACCCTCAGTTTGTTTCCTGAGATTAAGAATTCCTCATATCAGTGAGGCCACATGATACATGTCTTTCTCTGATTGACTTATTTCGCTCAGCATAACACTCTCCAGTTCTATCCATGTCGTTGCAAATGGCAAAATCTCATTCCTTTTGATGGCTGCATAATATTCCATTGTATATATATATACCACCTCTTCTTTATCCATTCATCTGTTGATGGACATCTTGGCTATTGTGGACATTGCTGCTATAAACATCGGGGTGCATGTACCCCTTTGGATCCCTATATTTGTATCTTTGGGGTAAACACCCAGTAATGCAATTGCTGGATCGTATGGTAGCTCTATTTTCAACTTTTTGAGAAATCTCCATACTGTTTTCCAGAGTGGTTGCACCAGCTTGCATTCCCACCAACAGTGTAGGAGGGTTCCCCTTTCTCCGCATCCCTGCCAACATCTGTCGTTTCCTGACTTGTTAATTTTAGCCATTCTGACTGGTGTGAGGTGGTATCTCATTGAGGTTTTGATTTGGATTTTCCTGATGCCGAGCGATGTTGAGCACTTTTTCATGTGTCTATTGGCCATTTGGATGTCTTCTTTGGAAAAATGTCTGTTCATGTCTTCTGCCCATTTCTTGATTGGATTCTTTGTTCTTTGGGTGTTGAGTTTGGTAAGTTCTTTATAGATTTTGAATATTAGCCCTTTATCTGATATGCCATTTGCAAATATCTTCTCCCATTCTGTCGGTTGTCTTTTGGTTTTGTTGACTGTTTCTTTTGCTGTGCAGAAGCTTTTTATCTTGATGAAGTCCCAATAGTTCATTTTTGCCCTTGTTTCCCTTGCCTTTGGCGATGTTTCTAGGAAGAAGTTGCTGCGGCTGAGGTCGAAGAGGTTGCTGCCTGTGTTCTCCTTTAGGATTTTGATGGACTCCTGTCTCACATTGAGGTCTTTCAACCATTTGGAGTCTATTTTTGTGTGTGGTGTAAGGAAATGGTCCAGTTTCATTCTTCTGCAAGTGGCTGTCCAATTTTCCCAACACCATTTGTTGAAGAGACTGTCTTTTTTCCATTGGACATTCTTTCCTGCTTTGTCAAAGATTAGTTGACCATAGAGTTGAGGGTCCATTTCTGGGCTCTCTATTCTGTTCCATTGATCTGTGTGTCTGTTTTTGTGCCAGTACCATACTGTCTTGATGATGACAGCTTTGTAATAGAGCTTGAAGTCCGGAATTGTGATGCCTCCAGCTTTGCTTTTCTTTTTCAACATTCCTCTGGCTATTCGGGGTCTTTTCTGGTTCCATACAAATTTTAGGATTATTTGTTCCATTTCTTTGAAAAAAGTGGATGGTATTTTGATGGGGATTGCATTGAATGTGTAGATTGCTCTAGGTAGCATTGACATCTTCACAATATTTGTTCTTCCAATCCATGAACGTTTTTCCATTTCTTTGTGTCTTCCTCCATTTCTTTCATGAGTATTTTATAGTTTTCTGAGTACAGATCCTTTGCCTCTTTGGTTAGATTTATTCCTAGGTATCTTATGGTTTTGGGTGCAATTGTAAATGGGATCGACTCCTTAATTTCTCTTTCTTCCATTTTGTTGTTGGTGTATAGGAATGCCACTGATTTCTGTGCATTGATTCTATATCCTGCCACTTTACTGAATTCTTGTATGAGTTCTAGCAGTTTTGGGGTGGAGTCTTTGGGGTTTTCCACATAAAGTATCATATCATCTGCAAAGAGTGAGAGTTTGACTTCTTCTTTGCTGATTTGGATGCCTTTGATTTCTTTTTGTTGTCTGATTGCTGTGGCTAGGACTTCTAATACTATGTTGAATAGCAGTGGTGATAGTGGACATCCCTGCCGCCTTCCTGACCTTAGGGGGAAAGCTCTCAGTTTTTCCCCATTGAGAATGATATTCACTGTAGGTTTTTTATAGATGGCTTTTATGATATTGAGGTACGTACCCTCTATGCTTATACTCTGAAGAGTTTTGATCAAGAAAGGATGCTGTACTTTGTCAAATGCTTTTTCTGCATCTATTGAGAGGATCATATGATTCTTGTTCTTTCTTTTGTTAATGTATTGTATCACGTTGATTGATTTGCGGATGTTGAACCAACCTTGCAGCCCAGGGATAAATCCCACTTGGTTGTGGTGAATAATCCTTTTAATGTACTGTTGGATCCTATTGGCTAGTATTTTGGTGAGAATTTTTGCATCCATGTTCATCAGGGATATTGGTCTGTAATTCTCCTTTTTGATGGGATTTTTGTCTGGTTTTGGGATCAAGGTAATGGTGGCCTCATAAAACAAGTTTGGAATTTTTCCTTCCATTTCTATTTTTTGGAATAGTTTCAGAAGAATAGGTATTAATTCTTCTTTAAATGTTTGGTAGAATTCCCCTGGGAAGCCATCTGGCCCTGGGCTTTTGTTTGTTGGGAGATTTTTGATGACTGTGGTTATAGGTCTGTTCAGGTTTTCTATTTCTTCCTGGTTCAGTTTTGGTAGTTGATACATCTCTAGGAATGCATCCATTTCTTCCAGGTTATCTAATTTGCTGGCATAGAGTTGCTCATAATATGTTCTTATAATTGTTTGTATTTCTTTGGTGTTGGTTGTGATCTCTCCTCTTTCATTCATGATTTTGTTGATTTGGGTCATTTCTCTTTTCTTTTTGATAGGTCTGGCCAGGGGTTTTTCAATCTTGTTAATTCTTTCAAAGAACCAGCTCCTAGTTTGCTTTATCTGTTCTACTGTTCTTTTGGTTTCTATTTCATTGATTTCTGCTCTGATCTTTATTATTTCTCTTCTCCTATTGGGTTTAGGCTTTATTTGCTGTTCTTTCTCCAGCTCCTTTAGGTGTAGGGTTAGGTTGTGTACTTGAGACCTTTCTTGTTTCTGGAGAAAGTCTTGTATTGCTATATACTTTCCTCTTAGGACTGCCTTTGCTGCATCCCAAAGATTTTGAACAGTTGTGTTTTCATTTTCATTGGTTTCCATGAATTTTTTGAATTCTTCTTTAATTTCCTGGTTGACCCATTCATTCTTTAGTAGGATGCTCTTTAGCCTCCATGTATTTGAGTTCTTTCCGACTTTCCTCTTGTGATTGAGTTCTAGTTTCAAAGCATTGTGGTCTGAAAATATGCAGGGAATGACTCCAATCTTTTGGTACAGGTTGAGACCTGATTTGTGACCTAGGATGTGATTTATTCTGGAGAATGTTCCATGGGCACTAGCGAAGAAAGTGTATTCCTTTGCTTTGGGATGGAATGTTCTGAATATGTCTGTGAAGTCCATTTGGTCCAGTGTGTCATTTAAAGTCTTTATTTCCTTGTTGATCTTTTGCTTAGACGATCTGTCCATTTCAGTGAGGGGGGTGTTAAAGTCCCCCACTATTATTGTATTGTTGTCAATGTGTTTCTTTGCTTTTGTTATTAATTGGCTTTTATAATTGGCCGCTCCCATGTTAGGGGCATAGATATTTACAATTGTTAGATCTTTTTGTTGGATAGACCCTTTAAGTAGGATATAGTGTCCTTCCTCATCTCTTATTACAGTCTTTGGTTTAAAATCTAATTTGTGTGTTATAAGGATTGCCACCCCAGCTTTCTTTTGGTGTCCATTAGCATGGTAAATGGTTTTCCACCCCCTCACTTTCAATCTGGGGGTGTCTTTGGGTCTAAAATGAGTCTCTTGCAGACAGCATGTTAATGGGTCTTGTTTTTTAATCCAATCTGATAGCCTGTGTCTTTTGATTGGGGCATTTAGCCCATTTACATTCAGGGTAACTATTGAAAGATAGGAATTTAGTGCCATTGTATTGCCTGTAAGGTGAGTGTTACTGTATATTGTCTGTGTTCCTTACTGGTCTATGTTGCTTTTAGGCTCTCTCTTTGCTTAGAGGACCCCTTTCAAGATTTCTTGTAGGGCTGGTTTTGTGTTTGCAAATTCCTTTAGTTTTTGTTTGTCCTGGAAGCTTTTTATCTCTCCTTCTATTTTCAATGACAGCTTAGCTGGATATAGTATCCTTGGCTGCATATTTTTCTCATTTAGTGCTCTGAATATATCCTGCCAGTCCTTTCTGGCCTGCCAGGTCTCTGTGGATAGGTCTGTTGCCAATCTAATGTTTCTACCATTGTAGGTTACATATCTCTTCTCCCGAGCTGCTTTCAGGATTTTCTCTTTGTCTCTGAGACTCGTAAGTTTTACTATTAGATGTTGGGGTGTTGACCTATTTTTATTGATTTTGAGAGGGGTTCTCTGTGCCTCCTGGATTTTGATGCCTGTTTCCTTCCCCAAATTAGGGAAGTTCTCTGCTATAATTTGCTCCAGTATACCTTCTGCCCCTCTCTCCCTTTCTTCTTCTTATGGGATCCCAATTATTCTAATGTTGTTTCATCTTATGGTATCACTTATCTCTCAAATTCTGCCCTCGTGATCCAGTAGTTGTTTATCTCTCTTTTTCTCAGCTTCTTTATTTTCCATCATTTGGTCTTCTATATCACTGATTCTCTCTTCTGCCTCATTTATCCTAGCAGTTAGTGCCCCCATTTTTGATTGCACCTCATTAATAGCCTTTTTGATTTCTACTTGGTTAGATTTTAGTTCTTTTATTTCTCCAGAAAGGGTTTCTCTAATAACTTCCATGCTTTTTTCAAGCCTAGCTAGTATCTTTAAAGTGATGATTCTGAACTCTAGATCTGACATCGTACTAATGTCTGTATTGGGTAGGTCCCTGGCAGTTGGTACTACCTCTTGTTCTTTTTGTTGAGGTGATTTTTTCCGTCTTGTCATTTTATCCAGAGGAGAATAGATGAATGAGAGAACAAAATGCTAACAGGGTAACAACGTCCCCAGAAAATATACTCTAAACAAATCAGAAAAGACCTGAAGCTGGGGGAAAAGAAAGGGAAAGAAAGAAAAAAGAAAAAGAAAAAGATAAAAACAAACAAAAACAGAACAAAACAAAAAAAACCCAGAATATGATCAAATATGATCAGGCTGGTGCGTAGATCAGTGCCACACACTAGATTTTGGGTGTATTTTGGTCTGTTAGAAGAAAGTGCCTCCCAAAATTTTAAAGAAAGAAAAACTTATATATGTACAAAAATAAGGGTTGATATGATGAGGGGATGGAATATGACTGTAAAGATGAAAATTATAAAAAATTTTATAAAAGGAATTGATAAGAAGTTGTTTGAAAAAAGAAAAAAGGGGATTAAAAAAAAGAAAAGGGAGAGAATGTGATCAGGCAGGAGAGTAGAACAAAGCCATACACTAGAGATTTATGGTATATTTTGACCTGTTAGAAGAAACTGTATCTCGGGCGCCTGGGTGGCTCAGTTGGCTAAGCAACTGCCTTCGGCTCAGGTCATGATCCTGGAGTCCCAGGATCAAGTCCCGCATTGGGCTCTCTGCTCGACAGGGAGCCTGCTTCTGCCTCTGATCCTCCCCCCTCTCATGTGCTCTCTCTCTCTCATTCTCTCTGTCTCAAATAAATAAATAAAATCTTTAAAAAAAAAAAAAAGAAGAAGCTGTATCTCAAAATTTTGAAGAGAGAACAACTTATATATATTTGCCAAAAATAAGGGTAACTACTATGAAGGGATAGAATATGACTCTAAAAGTGAAAAATAAAAATGTTTTTTTTAAGAAAGGGATTGATAAGATGGTTGAAAAGGGGAAAAAGAAAAATTAAAAAAAATAGTTAAAAAAATTTAACTTTGAAAGACTAAAAGAATCATGGTAAAAAAGCCATGGATTCTATGTGCAGTATTCCCCTAGCGCTGGAGTTCTGCCATTCTCATTGATCAGTAAACTTGGTCTTGGCTGGCTGTTCTTGCTGATCTTCTGGGGGAGGGGCCTGTTGCCATGGTTCCCAAATGTCTTTGCCGGAGGTGGAATTGCCCCGCCCTTGCCGGGTCTGGGCTAAGTAATCTGCTCGGGTTTGCTCTTGGAAGCTTTTGTTCCCTGCAAGCTGTCTGTACAGCTTTGGAGGCCGAGAGTGAAAATGGCAATCTCCGCCCCAGAGGATACGAGAACTCGGGGCCCCGCTCCTCCGTGAGCCCCGAGAGAAAAGCAGTCACTCACTCCCGTCTCCCCGGTCCCCGGCTGCACTCCATGCTCACCCGGCCTGTGACCGATCGTTTCTATCTCTGGCACCCGACCCCGTGTGGAGTCTCCAAACCCAGCAGATCCCTGCAGTGCACTCCCGTGCCACTCCTCCCTGGGGAGGAAGGGGAGTCTCCCCGGATCTGTCACTTGTTGGGTCCCTGCTGGAAGAGCAGTGGCCCAACTGTGCCTGGGATCACAGTTTATGCAACCCTGAGCTGAGAGCCCACGCCTCGGCTCTGTCTCTACAGCTGGCTTCGCCGCTCGATACCTGGGAGCTCTGCTGCACTCAGGCACCCCCGGTCTTTCTGTGACCCCAGAGGGTCCTGAGACCACACTGTCCCCGCGAGGGTTCCACCCCCAGCTTAGCCACTGGAGCGATGTCCCTCAGCGGAGCGGACTTCTAAAAGTTCCGATTTTGTGCTCTGCGGCTCTATCACTTGCCAGAAGCAGCCGACGGAGGCCCCCTCCCCCACCGTCTATCCTCCCGAATATCGCCTCGGATTCACTTCTCCGCATGTCCTGCTTTCCAGAAAGTGGTTGCTTTTCTGTTCAGAGAGTTGTTGCTATTCTTTTCTTTGATCTCCTGTTGAGTCTGTAGGTGTTCAGAATGGTTTGATCCCTATCCAGCTGAATTCCTGAGACCAGATGAAATCCAGGTCTCCTACTCCTCTGCCATCTTGCTCTGCCCTCTAAAATTTTAATTTCTTTATTTTTTGTTTTATTTATAAGGGTCACATTTAAAAAAATTATAGACTTGGCATATTTTTATTAACTGGCCCAGATGGTGCTTTAATTAGTCAAGGAAATGAAATCTTATTAGAAGCAAGGTGATCACACAGGGTAGAAGCAGATGAGGCACATCTTGCAATGGTTCTTCCCAGAAACCATGTCCTTCATCGAAGGAAGAATGCTGCTGAGATACTGCTTGCTCAGATCTCATTTGATAGGAAAAATTCAATTCTTTCTGTACTACTGATCTTTTATTATAGAAGAACTTCACAAGTTATCTATAAATTAAACATAAAGAATATTTATGAACATATTGGGCTCTCCTAGTTGTTGGCCCATCCAGAATCAACAAAACTGCATCTTCGTTTGAGGTCAGGGTGGGGAGAAAGCAGTGTCAAATTCCCTTTATAAATAACATCTGTGTCTCTACTTCTGGTGTCTTGGAGAGCTATTTCCTCCAAGAGCTCTAGTTCAGTGGGTTGTTACTAGGCATTTACCTGTAATAAGGGGTCTTTGGGGAAGTATGTAAAGCTGCTTGAGCCATAATATGCTAAGTTGCCTTGTGAAGTAGTTCTGTTAGACAGGTAGAAATAAATTTTCTAATTTATTGGCTCCCCAGCCCCCTTTTTTTTGTGGATACACGTGTGGTCCAAGTATGACTTCAGGAATGCTGACTTAAAGACCCTGGATGTGGATGTTTCACCTTGTGTTTTGTGATGTGGTTTGAAGTTGTGGGGTTCAGAGCTGATGGCCAAGAAAGAATTCTTGAGACGTCTTCAGTGCAAAAAGGTGGTGTTTTATTAAAGCACGGGGACAGGACCCGTGGGCAGAAGGAGCTGCACTGGGGTCATGAGGAGTGGCTGATTATATACTTTCAAGTTGGGAGGGGGCTAGAGATGGCCTGTCTCTAAGGAATTTTGGAAGCAAAGTTTCCAGGACCTTGAGGGGGCCAATTATTGTTAGGAAAACATAATTTATTACAGTCTAGTAAAAACTCAGTCATAACAGGCCCTTCAGATGTATATTGGTGGGTTATATGCTTGGAGGATACTTTAACCTATATTTTGGGGGGTAGAGATAAATGGAAGTTTCCAAAGGAATTTTTATATGTTAAAGTAGTCTTATAGGATCCTGGGGGGGGCGGGTCAGGATAATGTTAAGCTAAGATTGCCTTTTGCCCTTAGCAAAGCATTAACACCAAGGCAGCTGAGTTCCTAGAGGAATGTCACTCTGCCTGTTTGAAGGACTTGTTAGTGGGTTGTAAGTAGTAAGGAAATTTAATTTTTCTTTTTGCCTTTGTTTCCCACATCATTTTGGAAGTCCCTTTATTATGCAGTGATATTCTGTTGGAAGAAGTTATTGTACCATACCTGGGATTCACTTTATCACCATCTTGGGCAACAGATTCTTGGCATATCCCTTTTCATGTGAGTTCCTGGAGCTACAGATATGATCACCTAATGGAGGATGTTATCAGAGACTAGGGCAATTTATACCCACCATTCCTCTCTCATCCCACTCTCTCTTATCTTCTAAAGTTTCTCCTCGTTGCCACTGGTCATCCAATAATTCAGTGGCTTTCACACTTGAGTGGGCATCAAAATCACTTGCTGAGCTCCATTTCCAAAATTTCTCAGTCAGTAAGACTGGGAAGGAGCCAAGTTTTTGCATCTCTAATGAGTTCCTAGATGGTGCTGATGCTGCTGGTCTCAGGGTCACACTTTGGGGACCACTGCAATACTGAAGCATGTTGCCTAGTAAGTAGCAGAATATGGACTTTGGAAACATATAGAACTAGCTTTGAATCCCGACTTCTCTATTTAAGCTGCATAATATATGGCAAGTTTTATAAAAAATGTTTATAACTCTGTTTCCTAACCTGAGATAGTATTACTCTACAAACTGTTGTTGGGAGGACTAAAGTAGACAAGAAGGATGAATACCTGTCTCAAAGTTTGGCACGTGGTAAGCACTCAACTCATGTTTGGTGTGTACAGGGAGTCACTTGTAGTCCACACGGCATAGATGGATATTGTTGTAAATCAGCATGTAAACTTACAGTTCTTACTTTTCCCAAACTGTAATTTGGGGATATTAAGGTGAAGAGAGTAGTTGATAGGTGGCTGCTTCAGATAAAGTTTGATAGTAACGTCAACAGGCTAGTTTATTGTTAAGCCAAAGACTAATACATGTTTTCTTAGTGTAAAATTTAAATTAAAAATAAGGAAAAAAACACTCTTGATAGTGGAGCCCATATGCTAATAGTGTTAAGGATACAAGAATTTGCCACCCCAAAATATGCCTCTTTGGAGGCATATGGACTATTTTGAGCGAAAAGATATTGAAAACCAGACGATACAGTGAAAGCTCTAAAAACAGGACATCTGTTTTCTTTTTGTAAAGGAAATTTCCATTTGTAGAGGTGTCTCCCTCTCCAGTACCAGGAAGAGGACTCCCATAAACTCTTATCAATGGAGAAGGCACTGACTTGAATCTGCATAACAAACCTTATCAGATGATCCTTGTTATCATAATTTTCCTGGTCACCTTGCCCTGCCTAGAACCCCCAAACCTCTTTTTTCTTTGGTTAGCCTAAGATGGCATATAAACACTAATTCTTTTTAAAATTTAATTAATAATATATTATTATTATTTTAACATGGAGCCCAATGCAGGGCTTGAACTCGTGACCCTGAGGTCGAGACCTGAGCTGAGATCAAGAGTCGGACACTTAACCGACTGAGCCAGCCAGGCGCCCCATAAGCTCCAATTCTAATCACTCCTTTGAGTTACTCATTGCTGGGTGCTCCCATGTGTACATGCATAATGCACATGTTAATAAACTTCTGTTTGTTGTTCTCTTGTTAACCTGTCATTGGCCTGTCTAATTTATAGGGCCCCAGCTGGGGAACCTCAGATGAGCAGAGGAAAAGATTTTTTTCTTTCTCTATACCTAGTTAATTCTATGTATTAAAAAAAATCTTCTCAGCTTTGATGATTTTATGTATTTATTTAAAAATTTTAATTGTGGTAAAATACACATAAGATAAAATTTGCTATGTTAACCATTTTTTAAGAGTACATCTCAGGGTGCCTGGGTGGCTCAGTCGTTAAGCGTCTGCCTTCGGCTCAGGTCATGATCTCAGGGTCCTGGGATCGAGTCCCACATCGGGCTCCCTCCTCGAGGGGAAGCCTGCTTCTCCCTCTCCCACTCCCGCTGCTTGTGTTCCTGCTCTTGCTATCTCTGTCTCTTGTCAAATAAGTAAATAAAATCTTAAAAAAAAAAAAAAAGAGTACATTTCAGTGGCATTAAGTGTATTCACATTGTTGGGTTATGAGCGCTACCATCTATCCACAGAATATTTTAAGTCTTGCAAAATTGAAGCTGTACCAACTAAACGGTAATTACTCCTTCCACTTCTCCACCACCTCCACAACTGAAAACTGTCATTCTGCTTTCTGTCTCTGAGTTCTTCTTCTTCTTCTTTTTTTAATTAAATATCATTTCCTTTCTTATGGGTTGAGTGAATTGCCTTCTCCTGAGACTCCTCCTCTTCTAAAACTGGCATAGCTTGGTCTTCCCATCTTGATAGATTTGTTCATTGATCCTTGCACTCATTTATTCATTGAAAAGGGATTCACTGTTTCCCTACTATGTGCCAGGCCCTGTAGGTTCCTAGAGGACTGGGACAATGCTCTGTACCTTACGTGGGCTGTGACCAGGTGTCAGGCTTATAGTAACTGTCTCATATGGAATCTTCTGTTAATCTGTTGGTGTGCAGAAATATGCATATATTTGAATCTGGCATGTGTCATTTGTAAAGGCTTGGGAAACATTACAAATATTGTTCCGTAAATTTTTCTCCAACAATCAAATGATAAACTACATGCTGGTAATGAATGTGGGATGTCTAAAGCAAGGCATTTTAATGCTTCAGTTCAGATCTTTTACATGCATCATTGCAATTAGTCTTCTACTAGTTTCTTTTACATTTTGGGCTTGTGCTTATTTTGGCTTTCATGCATAGTATATATAAATAGTGCTTTACATTTTATTTAGTTAACAAAAAATATACTAAAAAATGAATGACAAAGGTGGAGGAATTTGTCTCTAAAAGAAGTAAAGAACTGAGATATTGTTAGGAAAATTCAGGTAAAAATTCTGGGTATTTTGAGTTTCTTTTTTGGCCATAGTGGAGACTGAATTTACCTTTTTAACTGAAATAACCAAAAACTGATATCAAAAGATATGACACAAGATGGTTCTGAAGACATTGGATATTAAGCAGTGAAGCAAATTATTTCTAAGAAAGTAAACAAATAAGGTGAATCTTACAATTGTTTCAGCTCTTTGCCTGGAGCATTTTCCCAAGGAGGTGGATCTAGACAGAGCCTATCACTCACAAGGGGTTGAGGAAAAAGATCTGGGAGTCTGGGGAGATAGAGTTTCAAGACAACTACTAGAGAGGAGAGAGCTGCACAGAGAAAGCCCCTGGAAAACTGCAGAGGGTCCCAATTGAGTATGCAGTTGATTACTGATTATTGCTTGGCATAAAAAACTAACCAAGGGTGAGGAAAGAACCACCCCAAAGAGTTAGAGGGAATGAATTTTAGAACTCACACAGGACTGGGAATAGTACCTGGTCTCAATAGCCAGAGCAGAAAACCTCATAATTCATTGGTCCGTGGGTAGAGCACTAAGAAGGGTTTTGCTTCAGTAGAAGGAAAAAAATTGGACCTACAGCAAATGCTACTCTAATCCAGTAGTAAGAAAAATTAATCAATTAAAACTGAACCAGAAATGCCTGGATGATAGAATTAGTAGGAAAGGGTTTTAAAACAGTTACTGTGATGGTATTCTGTGTGTTTAAGAAGCTAATGAGAAGATTGAGCCTGTTAGGTAGACACAAGGAAAATAAAGAAAAAAATCCAAGTCAAAGGAAACTATAATGCCTAAGATGAAACAGACACTGGATGAGATTAATAGCAGATTGGATACTGTAAAAGAAAAGAGTAGTGAATTTGGATACAGAGTAATCAACTCTCCAAATGAAACACAGAAAGAAAAAAGAAAAAAAAAATTAAAAGAACACCAGTGAGATCTACAACAATTTCAGGCAGCTAAATGTACATGAAATAGGAGTCCCCAAAGGAGAGGGGAACAGGACAAAACTTGAAAAAAATAATTGTGAAAAATGATGATGAAAATCATTAGCTCACAAATCCAGCAAACTCAGTAATCTTCAAGCACAAAAAACATGAAGAAAATGACATCAGAGGATATCATAAGCAAATTCTGTAAAACCAGTGAAAAAGAACAAATCTTAAAAGCAGCCAGAGAAACATCGTGTACACAGAAACAAAGATAAGCATGACAGATTTCTTGTTAGACACAGTGCAAGCTAGAAGGTAGTGAAACAACATTTTAAAATAATGAAAGAAAAAAAAAAGCCAAACTCTGTCAAGCTAGAATTTTATGCCTGGTGAAAATATATAGGTAGTCCTTGCTTTGCACAGTTGGGTGAGACTATAAAAAAGACCATGCAAAATGAAATTGTGCAAAGCAATCTTAATCAATGGGAAAAATTACCATTGTTCCATGACCTTTAAGAATTTTGCCAAAATAGGACTCCCAGAGAAGTTGGTGGTATAAGGGCATCCTAAGCTTACCTCGTCTCATGGATACAACTAGATAATATGCACATCAGTGTAAATAACCCAGAAAATGACCCAAAGATTGGCAGAACAGACTTTCCACAGTTAATGTAGAGAAGAGGACATATTGAAGAGGGAAGAGATGCAGTGGGGAGCTAAATGGACCCATGTGACTGTCTGAGGGAGGGAGGGTTGCTGTGGGCTCAGAGAGGGGAGAGAAACAGACCCTCACATCAGGCATCCCAGGCACAGGGACCCCCCACAGGAAAGTTGAGTCCCTATAACATTTGGCTTTAAAAACCAGAGGGGTGTTAAAAAAAAAACAAAAAAACAGAGGGGTGTAATTTCATGAGTTCTTACAATCAGTGGGGCTTAACACCTGGAACTTTAAAAATCAGCAGGTTTGGCTTTGGGAGAGCCAGGAGGGTGAGAGGAAACTGAGCCCCTGCCCTTAAAGAGACAGCACAGCAAACAGCCCCACAGAGATAGAGCATAGAAACAGCAGTTTGAAAAATGCCTGTGGTATACAAGAGAGAGATTTGTTTAATAATCTCAGAGTATGCACTGGAGGGGCAGGGATTGTTAGAGATTTCTCCAGGAACAAAATTGTTGCTGGGCACCATTTCCCCTCTCACCTCTCAGCCTACACACAAGGACATTTGCAGGAACTGATGTGGCACAAACACTGTCTTACCTAACTTGCTAACAGCATGCATGCCACTGTGTGCTTCTGTGGATCTGCCCCCTCCAACCTGGCTGGCCTGGTGGGAGTTCTGAGAGGTTGCAGGTCCCCTCCCACAGCAGATGTGTATAAACCTTGCTAACACTGCATGCCTTGAGCATGGAGCCTCCTTGGGATTCTTTTATGTGTAAAAATCAGTCAAGAGATTCCCAAAATAAAAGGATGTAAAGTATGACACCATACACCTAAAACATGGGGCGGGGGAGGAGTAAAGAATGGGTTCAAACTTAGGCAACCATCAACTTAATATAGACTGCTATATGCAGAAGATGTTATATACAAACCTAATGGTAACCACAAGTCAAAAACCGGTAATAGATATACAAAAAATAAAGAGAAAAGAATCCAAGTATATCACTAAAGAAATCCACCAAACCGTGAAAGAGAACAATAGAAGAAAGGAACAGAGAAGAACTACAAGAACAATAGTAAAACAAATAATACAATGGCAATAAGTACATTACTATCAATATAATTACTCTGAATGTAAATGGACTAAATACTCCAATCAAAAGACATAGGGTGAATGAATGGATAAAAAAAGCAAGATTCACCTATATGCTACCTACAGGAGTCTCATTTCAGACCTAAAGCCACAAACAGTTTGAAAGTGAAGGGATGGAAAAGCATTTATTACGCAAATGGAAGTGAAAAGAAAGCTGGGGTAGCAAGACTTATATAGGACAAAATAGACCTTAAACAATGACTGTAATAAGAGACATGAAAGACACTATATAGTCATACAGGGAAGAATCCAACTGGAAGATATAACAATTGTGAATATTTATGCACCCAACAAGGGAGCACCCAAATTTATAAAATACTTAATAACAAACATAAAGGAATGAATTGATAGCAATACAATAACAGTAGGGGGCTTTAACACCCCACTTACATCAATGGATATATCATCCAAACAGATATAAATCCAAACAAACAAGGAAACAATGGCTTTCAATGGGTCCAATTACGTTGGATCAGATGAATCATCTAACAGATATATTCAGAATGTTCACCCTAAAACAGCAGAATACACATTCTTTTCAGGTACACATGGAGCATTCTCCAGAGTAGATCACATATTAGGCCACAAAACAAGTCTCAACAACTTCAGAAAGATCAAAGTCATACCATACATCTTTTCTGACCACAATGCTATGAAACTAGAAATCAATGATAAAAAATCTGGAAAGAACATGTTACTAAATAACATGTTAGTTAAAGAACATGTTACTAAACAATGAATGTATCAGCCAAGAAACCAAAGAGGAAATAAAAAAATACATGGAAACAAATGAAAATGAAAATACAAGGTCCAAAATATTTAGGATGCAGCAAAAACTGTTCTTAAAGGGAAGCTTATAGCCATACAGGCCTACCTCAAGAAGCAAGAAAAAAATCTCAAATAAACAATATAACCTTATACCCAATAGAAAGCCAATAGAAGGAAGGAAATAATAAAGATTAGAACAGAAATACTTGAAATAGAAACAAACAAACAAACAGCAATAAAACAGATCAAGAAACCAGGAGCTGGTTCTTTGAAAAGATCAACAAAGTTGGCAAGTGTCTAGCCAGCCTCATGGGAAAAAAAAATGAAGACTCAAATAAATAAAATCAGAAATGAAAGAAGAGAAATAATAACTGATACCACAGAAATACAAAGGATTATAAGAGACTATTATGAAAAATTATATGCCAATGAATTGGACAACCTAGAAGAAATGGATAAATTCCTAGAAACATCTAACCTCCCAAACTGAAGCAGGAAGAAATAGAATATTTGATTGGACCAATTACTTGCAATGAAATTGAATCAGTAATCAAGAAACTCCCAACAAACAAAAGTCTAGGACCACACATTTTAATGGGTGAATTCTACCAAACCTTTAAAGAAGAGTTAATACCTACTTTTTTCACACTATTCCAAAAAATAGAAGAGGAAGGAAAACTTACAAACTCATTCTATGAGGCCAGCATTACCATGATACCAAAACCAGATAAAGACATTACAAAAAAGAGAACTACAGGCCAGTATCTCTGATGAACATAAAGGCAAAAATCCTCAGCAAAATATTAGCAAACCGTATCCAACAGTACATTAAGAAAATCATTCACCATGATCAAGTGCGAATTATACCTGGATGCAAGGGTGGTTCAGTATTCACAAATCAATCAATGTGATATATCACATCAATACAGAAAGGATAAAAACCATATGATGGTCATTTACATAGTAATTCATGGGGTGAATAGCTATTAGCAAAGTTTATACTTTATGCAATTATTCATGGTTCATATGCCATGAAAACTGAAATTTAGCCATGTTTTTCTCTGGGAGGGTAGTGTTATTTAGCTAAATAGTGGTAATTGAAATCTGTGTATATTTGAACTATGCAACATGAGGATTGTCTGTATTTTATATTTATTTATTTATTAATTTATTCTCATTAAACTTTCGTTTTAAAGGTCTCAAGATTCTTTGACAGATTTTTGGTCAAGTTGTTTCCATTAAAAAATACTGATTTTAAAAAGTAATAACTTAAAACTGCCACACACACAAAAAAACAAATGGTCCACAAAACATTCTCCTTTCCTTCTGAAGGTTTTATGATGCATTGTTATCATTAACCAGTCTTTTATTATTAAACTTAAATGGCCAATTGATACAAACAGTTCTGAGACCGTTCTTCCACTACTGATTAAGACTGGGATGGCAGGATTGGGGATAATATTCATTTAGCCTTCTGAGCTTTCTGGGCAGACTTGGTGACTTTGCTAGCTCCAGCTGTCTTCTTGTCCACTGCTTTGACGACACCCCCAGCAACCATCTGTCTCATGTCAGGAATAGCAAAGCAGTCCAGTGGAGGATAGTCAGAGAAGCTCTCAACACATAGACTTGCTAGGAACCATATCAATGATGGCAGCATCACGAGATTTCAAGTACTTGGGACCATCTTCCCGCTTTTTTCCAGAACGACGATCTATTTCTTCAGCTCAGCAAACTTGTAAGCAATATGAGCTGTGTGACAATCCCGCACAGATACATATTCAGCATGATTTGGCCTGGATGGTTCAGGATAATCACCTGAGCTGTGAAGCCAGATGCTTCCATGGGTGGGTCATTTTTGCTGTCACCAGCCACATTGCCACGACGAACATCTTTGACAGATACGTTCTTGACATTGAAGCCCACATTGTCCACAGAAGGAGCCTCACTCAAAGCTTCATGGTGCATTTCAACAGACTTCATTTCAGTTGTAACATTGACTGGAGCAAAGGGGACCACCATACCAGGTTTAAGAACACCAGTCTCCACTCGCCCACAGGGATAGTACCAATACCACCAATTTTGTAGATGTTCTGGAGAGGCAGACACAAGGGCTTGTCAGTTGGATGAGTTGGTGGCAGATTGCAATCCAGAGTTTCAAGCAGTGTGGTTCCACTGGCATTCCCATCTTCATGGGTGACTTTCCATTCCTTGAAGTGCATGTTAGCACTTGGCTCCAGCATATTGTCAGCATTCCAACCAGAAATGGGCACAAATCCTACTGTGTCAGGTTGTAGCCAATTTTCTTAATGTAGGTGCTGACTTCCTTTACGATTTCCTCGTATCTCTTCTGGCTGTAGGGTGGCTCAGTGGAATCCATTTTGTTAACACAAACAATTAGTTGTTTTACATCCAGTGTGTAAGCCAGAAGGACATGCTCATAGGTGTGTCCATTCTTGGAGATACCTGCTTCAAATTCACCAACACCAGCAGCAGCAATCAGGACAGCACAGTCAACCTGAGATGTGCCTGGAATCATGTTTTTGATAAAGTCTCTGTGTCTTGGGGCATCAATGATGGTCACATAATTCTTGCTGGTCTTGAATTTCCACAGGGAGATATCAATGGTGATACCATGTTCATGTTCAGCTTTCAGTTTATCCCAGACCCAGGCATACTTGAAGAATCCCTTTCTCATCTCAGGAGCCTCCTTCTCAAATTTTTCGATAGTTCTTTTGTCGATCTCACCACATTTGTAGATCAGATGACCAGTAGTGGTAGACTTGCCTTAATCTACATGTCCAGTGACGATGGTGTTGATGTAAGTCATTTCCTTTCCCATTTTGGTTTAGGTTTAGCGGTGGTTTTCATGACACCTGTGTTCTGGTGGCAAATCCGTTGTGAAAAAGCGGATTGTCTGTATTTTAAAAACAAATGTGAGATAAATACCCCTTTGGAAATTAAGAAAAAAACTTAAAAGAATGAATCATCAATAAACTTGCAGTATAATATGATGATACATAGAAGTCGTTGAAGCAGAATAAAATGATACCAGATGGAAAGCTGGATCTACGTAAAGGAATGAAGAATACCAGAAATGGTAACTACGTTTACCTATGCAGTGTATAACCTATGGAGAAGTAAAACGTTTGATAGTACAAAGGCCAAGAGGGAAGAACTGGAAATATACTATTATAACTTTCTTTTGCTCTGTGTTCTGCTGTATAACATCACATGAAGGTAGACTATGTAAATTAAAAATGTATACTCTTAAACCCTAAAGCAACCATTAAAAAAGACAACAAAAAATGTAGCTAATTGAACAAAGAAGAAATAGTGCAATGTCTAAAAGTACACAAATAATCCAAAAGAAGGGGGGAAAAAAAAGGAACCAGGAACAAAAAAGCAAAATTGCAAATTCAAACCTAAGCATATCAACAATTGTATTAGAAGTGAATGGTCTAAATATATATTAAAAGGCAGAGATTGTTAGATTGCATACAAAAGCAAGACCAAAATATATACTGCCTACAAAAAAACCCGCTTTAAAATAAAAACACAAATTGATTAAAAGTAAAAGGATAGAAACATATCCTGTTAGCACTTAAAAAAAGGTTAGAATGGCTACTGGTGTCAGAGAAAGTAGACTTTATAGTAAAGGATATTATGAGAGTTAAATAGAGTCATTTTATTTGATAAAGAAGTTAACTCATGGGGCGCCTGGGTGGCTCAGTCAGTTAAGCATCTGACTTCAGCTCAGGTCATGATCTCAGGGACCTGGGATTGATCCCCACATCAGGCTCCCTGCTCAGTGGGGAGCCTGCTTCTCCCTCTGCCTCTGTGATCTCTCTTGCTTTAGCTCTCTCTCAAATAAATAAATAAATAAAATCTTAAAAAAAAAAAGTTAACTCATCAAAAAGAACAATTCCAAACATATATGAGCCTAATAAAATAGCTTCAAACTACATGAAACAAAACCAAAAAGAACTGCAAGAAAAACATAGAAATCCATAGTTACAGTCACAGATTTTAACACTTTTCTCTTAATAATGATTAAAACAAGGCTGTATTGGTCAGGGTGATCTTCTTTACTCAATCTACTGTTTCACATGTTAATTTCTCCCAGTAACACACTCACAGATGTACCCAGAAATAATATTCTACCAGCTATCTGGGTGTAGCCCACTAAAGTTGAAACACAGAATTCACCAATTAGAAAGACCAAGTGGAAATCAATGAAACAGAAAATAGAAAAATGATAGACAATGGAAGCAAGGGATTTTTTTTGGAGAAGGTAAATAAAATTGATAACCCTCTAGCCAGAATGATAAGGAAAACAATGAGAGAAGGCACAAATTGCCAAGATTAGGAATGAAAAAGATGATATTACTGCAGAAACTACAGATGTTAAAAGGATAACAGTATTCATAATATTATGAACAACTTTTTCCAACAAATTGAACAACTTAAATGAAATGGGCAACCTCCTTGAAAGACATAGGTTGCCAAACTTCACTCAAGATGAAACAGAATATCTGAATAACTGTACCTGTTAAAGAAATTGAATTTCTAAGAAACAAACAAAAAACTTCTGCCAGGGGCACCTGGGTGGCTCGGTCGGTTAAGCGTCTGCCTTCAGCTGTCTGCCTTCAGCTCAGGTCATGATCCCAGGGTCCTGGGATGGAGTCCCACATCCAGCTCCCTGCTCAGCTGGGAGTCTGCTTCTCCCTCTCCCTCTGCGCCCCACCTCCCAGCTTGCCCGCTCGTGCTCTCTCTCTCTCACTCTGCTCTCTCTCTCAAATAAATAAATAAAATCTTAAAAACAAAACAAACAAAAACTTCTGCCACAGAAAACTCCAGTCCCAGATGACTTCTCTAGTGAATTCTTCCAAACATTTAAGGAATAAATAATATCAATTATACAAAATTGAACAAGAGGAAGTACTTTCTAATTCATTATGTGAGTCCAGAATTTTTCTGATATTAAAACCAGACAAAGGTATTATAAACAAAACTATGGGCCAATATCCTCATGAAAGTAAATGCAAAAATTCTTAACAAAATTTTAGCAAATTGAATGAAATGATAACACATAATGATCAAGTGGAACTTATTCCAGGAATGTAAGGGGGGAATGACATTTGAAAATCATTTAATGGAATTTGCCGTATTAACAAATGATTTAAGAAAAACCCATGTGATCATCTCAATAGATTCAGAAAAAGCATTAGATGGAATCTAACATTTATTCCTGTTAAAATTTTCCCAGCAAACTAGTGATACAAGGATGTTTCCTCAACCTGAAAAAGGCACCTGTGAAAAACCTGTAGCTGAACTCATATATAATGGTGAAAGACTAAATGCTTTTACCCTGTAATCAAGAATAAGACAGGATGTTCACTTTTTCCACTTCTATTTATATTATAGTAGGGGTTCTAGCCATTGTAGTCAGGCAAGAAAAAGAAATACAAAGCAACCAGATTGGAATAGAAGCAGTAAAAATGATTTTAATCACAGACAACACAACTATTTATATATAAAATCCTATGGAAGCAAAAAACTCCTAGGACTAATAAGTCTGTTTAACAGGGTTTCAGTACAAAATGTAGAAAAATCAGTTGTATTTCTATATGTTACCAATGAACACTTGGAAATTAAAGTTAAAAAACGATACTACTGGGGCACCTGGGTGGCTCAGTCATTAAGCGTCTGCCTTCAGCTCAGGTCATGATGCCGGGGTTCTGGGATCCAGCCCCGCGTTGGGCTCCCTGCTCCACGGGAAGCCAGCTTCTCTTTCTCCCACTCCCCCTGCTTATGTTCCCTCTCTCGGTGTGTCTCTCTCTCTCTCTGTCAAATAAATAAATAAAATCTTAAAAAAAACCCCAACAAAATGATACTACCTAAAATAGCATACAACATATGAAATATTTAAGGATAAATCTGACAAAAGATGTGCAAGATTTATACACTCTAAGCTATATGTTATTGCTGAAAAACTTAAAAAAAACCAAATAAATTGAAAGATATAGTTTGTTTATGAATTAGAAGATACAATATTGTTAAGATAGTTATTGCCTCCAAATTGATCAACACAATCCCATTTAAAATCTCAGAAAGCAAAATGTAGAAATTGACAAGTAGGTTCTAAAATCCATATGAAAATGCAAAGGACCTTGACTAATGAAAATAACACTGAAAAATAATAAAGTTGGAGGACTTAACCCACCTCACTTGAACTCTTATTATAAAGCTACAATCAAGAAAGTGTGGTATTGAGGGGCACCTGGGTGGCTTAGTTGTTTAAGCCTCTGCCTTAGGCTCAGGTCATGACCTCTGAGTCCTGGGATCAAGTACGGAGACCTCTCGGGCTCCCTGCTCATCAGGGAGTCTACTTCTCTCTCTCCCTCTGCCCCTCCCCCGGCTCATGCTCTCTCTTTGTCTCTTTCTCTCAAATAAATAAATACAGTCTTTAAAAAAAGAGATAGTGTGGGATTGGTGTGAAAATATGCATATAAATCAATGGAACAATAGAGAGTCCAGAAATCAACCCACACATATATGGTTAATTGATTTTCTCTAAATTGCAAAGGCAATTTAGTGGAGAAAGGATAGTCTTTTCAACATATGTTACTGGAATAATTGGATATCCATATGCAAACCAGTGAGAAAACCAAGAGAAGTGAAAGCAGTACCCAGTCTGTACACAAATTCATGGCAGCTCTGTTTTCCAGTTTGGGACTGGAAACAACCCAAATGTCCATCAACATGTGAATGGATAAAGAAATTGTGGAATCCTGCTTAGCAACAAAAAGGAGTGAATGCGCAACAACATGATGGAATCTCAAAAGTCTTAATGTTGAGTAAAACAAACCAGTAAAAAATAATACATATTGTATGATAATACTAATTTAAAGTCTAGAAAATGCAAACTTCTCTATAGTAACAGCAGATCAGTGAATTGTATGTGGAAAGAAGAGAAGGGAAGGGGTGAGAAGAGGCTGCAGAGGGGCCTGAGGAGAATTCTGAGAATGATGAATGTGTTTGTTATCTTGATTATTTTGGTATCAGAATATGGATGTGTTTATTATCTCATTATTTTGGTGATCGTTCCATGGGTACATGTTTAGGTCAAAATCCAAAAAATTGTGCATTTTAAATATTTGCAGCTTATTGTATGTCACTCATACCTCAATAAAACTGTTTTTAGAAAACCTAACCATATGTTTAAGAGCTCAGAGTGTAGATAGCTAGGCCTCAGTAGGAGTATCTCTAATCTGTGACCAGATTAGACTCCTAGGACTGCAGAAACTACAGATGTTAAAAGGATAACAGTATTCATAATATTATGAACAATGCTTTTCATTATTATGATGCCTCTTTAATCTCCAATTCCTGCAAGCGCAGCATCACCTCACAGTGTTGATACAAGAAAGAGATGATGCAATCGAAGCAGCAACAACAGCAAAAACCAAGCAACCAACACACCAAAAATTACCATGGCTAAATAATTAATACTACTATTAAGATCACATCAATTCTTACTACTGATATTTTGCTGTTAATGTAGAGGGAGCAAAAAGAACAGTTCTGTGGGTTATTTAGAAGTCCATCATGAATTTGTAATTATGGAAATAAACTTGAGTTCTTAAAATGTTTGGATTTTAAGTATTACAAAATTTCTTTTGTGTTTTCTATGAGATGACACATCCAATACCAATAGTAAAGTTTCTAAAAATGTTTTATAAGTAATACAGTGGTGTGCTGGCTTTTTCCATTTCAATCTGTTCTATACATTACTGTTGGAAGTCTCAAAAAAAAAAAAAAAAAAGATGATTCTACTCCGTGTTCAGTTACCATTGGATTCCCGTTTCTTACAGAATTAAGTCCTATCTCCTCAGATTGACTTTGAAAGTGCTCCACAATCTGACTCCTTTCTACTTTTCCTAGACAATAGAGTGTAGAGGTTAAGAGTATGAACCTTGGATTAAGACTTCTGGTTGTCTGGTTCTCTCTATACCTGTTTCATTCCTCGAACATAGGAATAATGATAATACCTACTTCAGAGGGCTATTGTGAGGATTTTTTTAAAAGATTTTATTTATTTGAAAGAGAGAGAGAGCACGCATGAGGGGGAGGGAGGGGTAGAAGAAGAGGGAGAGGGAGAAGCAGGCTCCCCACTGAAAGGGAGTCCAACTCAGGACTCAATCTCAGGACCCTGTGATCATGACCTGAGCAGATGCTTAACCCACTGAGCCACCCAGGTGCCCCTATTGTGAGGATTAAATAATTTGTGCAAGTTCTTAGAATAGTGCCTTGTTTATAATAAAAGCTCAAGAAATTTTTTTTTTACCTCATATTTTATCTAGCTCCTCCTATATGCCATCCCATACATTATTTATTTCCCTCACATCACTTGTTATTTGTTATGGAGGGCTGAATTGTGTCCCCCACCCCCCAAATTCATATGTTGAAATCCTAACCCTTGGTACCTCAGGGTACTGTATTTGAAGATAAGGACTTTAAAGAGTTCGTTATGAGTGGCCCTAATCCAATCTGACAAGTGTTCTTATAAGAAAAGGAAATTTGAACACACAAAGAGACACTAGGGGCAGGGCACAGAAGAAAGACCACGTGAGGACACAGGGAGAAAGCAGTCATCTGCAAGCCAAGGAGAGAGGCTTCAGAAGACACTAACTTGCCAACACCTTGATCTTGGATTTCCAGCCTCAAGAACTCTGAGAAATCAATTTCTGTTCCTTAAACTACCTAGTCTGTGGTATTTTATTATGGCAGCCCTTGCAAACAAATGCATTCTTCCTAAATACAGTCTGCATTTTCCTGTTTCCACAGTTTTACCCAAGCTGTCCTATCTTCCTTGAATACTCTTTCCTGTAAAGCTTCATCTAAATTATATCTCCTCCAAAAACTGTGAGGGACATGAAGTTCCTTCTGTTGGAATTAATGTCCCTTCTCTATACTTTCATAAGCATACTGTTTGGTCCTCTATTTTTAAAAAAGTATTTTGTTTACTTATTTTAGAGAGAGGGAGGGAGTGTGTGAGCATGCACAAGTGGGGAGAGGGGCAGAAGGGTAGGGAGAGGGAGAATCTGAAGCAGACTCCCTGCTGAGCCAGAGCTGGAGGAGGGGCTTGATCACAGGACCTGAAGATCATAACCTGAGCCAAATCCAAGAGTCATATGCTCCACTGACTGAATCACCAGGCACCTCTGTTTGGTCCTCTGTTAAAGAATACTCACTGTGGGCGCCTGGGTGGCTCAGTCGTTAAGCGCCTGCCTTCGGCTCAGGTCATGATCCCAGGGTCCTGGGATCGAGTCCCACATCGGGCTCCCTGCTCGGCAAGAAGCCTGCTTCTCCCTCTCCCTTTCCCCCTGCTTGTGTTACTGCTCTCGCTATCTCTCTCTCTGTCAAATAAATAAATAAAATCTTTAAAAAAAAAAAAAAAGAATACTCACTGTGACTTGTATTCATCATAAGTTTGTGAGCTCCTGAAGGATAGGAAATGATGTATTTTTTTTTTAATCTTAGCCAATCAGAATGTTTTGTACATAGTAGCCTCTGAATAACTATTAACTTGAATTGTTGCCCCATGTTCTATGATAGCTACTGCCTGGGAATCTCAATTATGTTTTCTTGTCTCTCTGAGTTCGATCGCAAATTGAGTATATTCTAAACTGTCAGCACTGATAGATGCATAGGCTACAATAAGTCAGGAACAGGGAATGATTATCTTGTAGGAAAAATTGCACTTATCTAGTTGTCTGGGGCTACTCGATTTTGCTCGGGTACTTGCTAAACGTTATCTATGTGTTCACTAAGTTATTCCTCACAAGGTTACACATTAGTTAGGCAACATTATGGTGATGATATTACAGATGATAATATAGAGAAAATCAATAAATTCTGCAGGATTGCCCAACTAAGATGTGGTAGGGCTAGAAAAAGAACTTAGAACTTTCTGATTCCAGAGCCCAAACCAGAAGGATGGGCCTCTATGATTCTGAGTTCAGGGACTGGATCATTGTCCCACTTAATGGCGTTTTCTGTGACTTTTCTGTAGCTATGAGCTTCACATTTGTTTCCTGGGAGCATCAGAGATGTCTGAAGTTCCCTATTTGTAATGGAGAAAAGAAAAAGATGTTTATATTAAGAATGATTAGTGAGGTAGAGGCAACATCCTCAAGTCTAAGGATCTCACCAATGGAACATTTGGCAAGAACTAGACAGAAAAAAATCTCTAGGCAGTATTCTTTAAGGGATGCTACTGACCTGGCACTACCCATTCTTGATACCTAATTCATGGCCTGGAGGGATCTTCTCCATTTAGTTACTTACATGTCATGCTTCCTTGAAGGAATTCTTTTTACTAGCTAAAGAATTAAAGTTACGTTATTTATGAAAAAACTCAAAATAGTAAAGAATGTAATAAAGTGAAAAGTGTAAGTCCCTTCCAAGTCCCCCTAATTCTTCTAGAAAGGTTATATGCATTTATGAACGTTTAAGAAAATAAATGGGGGGGCGCCTGGGTGGCTCAGTCATTGAGCGTCTGCCTTCGGCTCAGGTCGTGATCCCAGGGTCCTGGGATCGAGCCCTGCATCGGGCCCCCTGCTCCTGCTTCTCCCTCTACCAGTCCCCCTGCTTGTGTTCCCTCTCTCGCTGTGTCTCTCTCTGTCAAATAAAGAAATAAAATCTTTAAAAAAAAAAAGAAAAATGGGATCATACTATACATATATTTGTTTTCTTTTTAATGACCATATACACTTCTATTGTATAAACAGTCAATACCTGCATATATTTATCTATCTGTACTTGCAGAAATATACCTAATAAGGTAAATTTCCCAGAGTGGAAAGCTAGGTAGAATGGGTTCTTCACCTTAAGGCAAAATAGCCTGTGGAAAATGACTAACACTGTACAATGAAAACTACAGGTAATTTGATATATTTACATATAACCATTTACAAAGAGTATGTAGAGAGTGGCATGCAGTGGTATTCTCCAATCATTCTTATCATAGCGTAGACCTGATGATAGCTGTTAGCCAGACCATGTGGCATTACTTCAAGGCCTTGGCATACTGTGTCAGAGAATATGGGTGTCTGTGGGCTCCATGTATTATTTCACTTTAGAGCTGTTTTAAGAAGTCTGTTTCTGGCACCAGGAAACTTTATATAAAGCTCTGAGTCTTTGCTTATGCATATACTTAAACTATGATCTTTAGATACTAAATTGTTACAAATGTATTTCTCCAGAAAGTTTTGTTTCTCTCAAACGTGATCCATATGGTGGTCACTACCTGCTTTACTTGTTAGCTCCAGAAAAAGATACATGATGCTTTACTTCTCTATCTTGCATCTAATCCTTGTGCTTCTGGATTTTCTGGTAGTTTGTTCTCTCTGTGCTTCTGGTACTTTGTTCTCTCTGATGTTATCAGTGTTCTGTTGAGAGCAGTGGTGTTGGGAAGGGCATTTAGCATTGCTTTTCTCTTTCAATAAAACCCCATTGTGCTGCATGACACTTCCTGTGCAATGCCAATGACACTTCCCTCTCTTTCATTGTAGCTCATGGTAACTTATGAGCATTACCTTTCGCTCTTTGATGTTCAGTGTCGATAGGCACACAGAGCCTATTATTACTCAGGTGAATTGATTACAATACTTTATAGCGGTTTGAATCTTTATGGGATAGGTAGTTGGAACAGAAATCTTTTACTATTAAGGAACAAAGGAAAATACACTGGCAGAGCCTGTGGTTGTCTTCCAATATTTATTCTCTTTCTAATAGAATATATATAATAATAGATATCTACCTGAGCATATGGCTACCTAGTTAAAGATTATATCCCAGTAGGCTTTGTAGATAGTTGTGGCCATGTAACTAAGTTCTGACTAATGGCAAGTGAGCAGGAGTGATGGGTGCAATTTCCATATTGTGCCCTTAAAGGATAGAAGTAGAACCTGCCCAAAGTAGTGTTTCTGCCTCCTGTTGACTGGAATGTGAACATGCTGTCATCTGGAGCAGTCATCTTGGACTGGGAGATGTTGATGATGGCAGCCAGAAGAAGAAAGGAACTGGGTCCCTGATGTTTATGGGATTATTATGCCAGCCCTGGATCTTCTAGCCACCCTGGTTTATGAGAAAGAGATACAGTTCTTTCTTATTTAAGCCGCTGTTCTTTTGAATCTTTTTGTTATAACAGAAATACACACAAACATAGCGCAAATAAATATATATATACACATATGAACACACACACACATACACACAAAACCTTAGTTAATAAAGTATCCAAACTAGAACTTTTATATGTGAGATGTCTTAGATTAAAAATATGTCAACATATTTCAGCTTGTATTTTTTTTTTCCTGTTTTTATAATTGACATTGTCTTTTGGCAACCTCAGTAAAACTTTACATTAGTTTAATGTGGAATGATGGATAGGGACAGTTAATAAGGTATATATCAATCAGACTTTCTGATGAGATCATAAGCTATAGTAACAGAGTATTTTCCAGTGGTAAATTCTCAAGTGCCTGTTATAAATTTGCAATTTGTAAATGCTTCCAAGCTAAGTATAATTTTTAGGTTGGATATAAGAAGAGCCTTTGAAGTCAGAATGTAATGGAAATAATAAAACAAAAGCAACAGTTCCATATTTATTCATTTCTACCTGAGAACATGTTCCTAAGATCTTTCATTATAAATTTACAAAAAAATTGTACGTTATATTAATTTGTTCATAAAATATATTCAACCAATCATTTGTATCAACTTCTGAGAAGGTCTTACGAATGACAAGATTGATTGCTTGCAGGTTAATCTTTTAGTCTCAGGGAGATAGAGGAAGGGGTAAGCTGGGGGAGCTGTTGCAGATGGGATGGGACTAATGAGCATTGCAGAAAGAGGAAAAGCAAATGGTCTAGAGTACCCATTAATTCATTTTCCACAATTTATTTAGTGCCTGTTATATTTCATGTTTTATCCTGGTGCTGAATGTTCACAGCCTAATAATCTTTAATTTCTATCTTAAAGATGTTTATGATATAGTTGGGGAGGCAAACAAGTAAACTGGCTATAAAACAAAATAAAGTCATTGGTTTTCCATTTCATTAATTTTTGTTAATTTCTAGAGACAATTCTACATTGGGTCATTTAGAGTATGTACATTCCTGGACACAGTAATTGGTTCAAGGATGTACAAATAACTATGACCAATTAGTGACTTTCTTGAGATTTGATATATAGAAGCTGGAAAGAGAGGATCTCTTTTTCATTTGGATCATAAGTTTCTGTCACTTGCAACCTTAATATTCCCAATACAGGCTGAGAATGAATTTCCTGGAAGGATTTAGTTATTTGATAATTAAAAAATGTAATGAGTAAGTGGATGATTTTTGTGTCACACCCAGCCAGTAGGCCGTCTGCCTTCACATTTGGCCTTTGTTTTCACCCTTCCACCCCCTTGTCCTCCTCCCTCTTCAACCCACATACCTACTACCCTCTTTTTTTTTTTTTTAAAGATTTTATTTATTTGACAGAGATACACAGCGAGAGAGGGAACACAAGCAGGGGGAGTGGGAGAGGGAGAAGCAGGCTTCCCGCAGAGCAGGGAGCCCGATGCGGGGCTCCATCCCAGGACTCTGGGATCATGACCTGAGCCGAAGGCAGACGCTTAACGACTGAGCCACCCAGGCGCCACCTACCTACTACCCTCTTAAGATTCAGTATTTATTTGCATTCCTTAAGATGAAAATGAAATTCATAGGCATTGGTGAGCAATGTAGATTTTCTTGAGGATATATAGGAGAGGGAGAGGGAGTGGGAAAAGTATATTACATAACAAGCAACTTTGTACTGCAAAAACCCTCTTTAGCAATTTCTAAGTCTCTGCTTGGCCCTCTGATGCTGACCTTCCTTTTATCTCTTCACCCCCCACCCCCCAAAGTCTACACATTTCCCCATTCCTGTTCCTGACCTCTGGATATTTCTCACTCAGAATAATTCGGCTCTGGCCTAACTCATCCAACTCTATATTCTTTCATCCATTACTCCATTCAACAGACAAAAGATACCCCAGAGAGTAAAATCTACCTTCCTTAGAATGTAGCAGATAGAATGTAAGTCACAAAATTTTTAAGTCACATATAAAAGCTGACCAAAAAATAACAATAAAATGGATCTGAGTATAGAGATGATTTAAATTAGGGATGTAAAGTATTCTTGCATGGGTGGGTTAGGGCAGAGTGTGCAGGAATAGAAAGATATATTCCAATTTGGGAATTTCTCTTTCACTGAATATAATCAAGTTGATGTTTCCATAAGAACTCTGTGAATGTGTATTTCTCCTACAAGATATTTGACCTGATGGACACTTTACTACTAATTTGACTACCAGAGGTGGGTGGGTGGATGGTAAGCAAAGAAGTCATCATATAATGTATTCAGCCTTCTAGATAGAGTTTCCAAGTGAGAAGATGGCTGGTTATTACTATCCCATCATCTTTATGTTTCTCCCTTTTCTCTTGTCTTTTTGTTCCAATTCTACCTTTTTAGGACCTAAGGTTCAGGAGGCAATTCCTTATGGAGAACTGGAAATGCTGAAATGCACTGGGTCTTGGGTTGGTATACTGATCTTATTTATTTATTTATTTATTTATAAAGATTTTGTTTATTTGTTTGAGAGAGAGAGAGTGAGCATGAGTGGGGAGGGGCAGCGGGAGAGGGGAGAGAGAATCTGAAGCAGACTCCACACTGAGCGCGAAGCCCAATGTGGGGCTGTATCCCACAACCGTGAGATCATGACCTGAGCCGAAACCAAGAGCCAGATGCTTACCTGATTGAGCCACCCAGGTTCCCTGATTATTTCTTTTTAAACTTGAATTTCCTGTTCACCAGAAATGATGACTTGGAATACTCATGGACATATTTCAAATCCTGAAACAAAGGGAGGATGTAAATTATTATAAATTTAGAATTGTTGGACAACTGTCCATAGTTCAGTTTTCTTAGAACTGGACAACACATCATTCTGATTCTTTTTCATATCCAAAAGCTGTTTGTCCCATTTTTATTTTGTATTGCTAGTGGTGTAAGTGTATCTTTGTAGGCCTCTAAAGCTAGCTGGTAGGTAGGCAGAGTATAAATAACCTTTATTGTTATTATCATTGTATGTAGCATTCACTCTGTTTTGCTGCCATTAATAAACCATTCAAGCAATGTTGTTGCAATGTATAATATTAGCAGAAGACTCCCTAGGGAGACATATAAGCGGTTGCTTAATATTCTGCTTGTTCCTCAGTCTGTCTCTCTACAGGCAGAGATGTTACAGCATGTCCAAAGTTCAACTGAAAAAATGTGTAAGATCTATGAGATCAAAAAATAACACTAAACATGTTACTGTAATTCATAGAATTGCTTTTGCTTTAGCATTTTTGCTAAATTAGATCATAAATTAAGTAAGTTAATGTGCTCTTGAAATTTTTATTCCTCCTTAAATATTTTTGTTTGAACATACAGAATAATTCCCACAGACCTATATATCAGGAGTAATTTCTCAACAGCTTGGTCAAACTAATATAAATAAATTTAGAAGCCAAGTGAATTTCTACTCAAATACTCAATTATGAACTAGCTATTGAGCAAAGGTAGCCTATACTTTTTTTTTTTTTTTTTTTCCTCACAGTACTTCATTGATGACCTGGTAGGGCTCAGATTCAGTCTTGAAATTTTAATCCAGTAAGAGTAGTATATAGTATAGCCTGGAACCATTGGCATTTTAAGAAGATGTGAAGTAATGCATACAAATGAATACGCAACCAAGTGCTGTTGTGAAATTTGGCTCTGAAGATTTTTAGAGAAAGAGTGGAATCTCAAGGACCTGCTTAAATTTGAAAACTAATCACAACTACATGTTGCTGTTGGCAGCTAGGTTCTGCAGACCTTTAAAATAATTTTGTCTTCTGGGGCGCCTGGGTGGCTCAGTTGTTAAGGGTCCTGGGATCCAGCCCCGCATGGGGCTCCCTGCTCAGCGGGAAGCCTGTTTCTCCCTCTCCCACTCCCCCTGCTTGTGTCCCCTCTCTCGCTGTCTGTTAAATAAATAAATAAAATCTTAAAAAAAAAAAAATAATTTTGTCTTCTTCATTACATTAGTTAGTTGTAGCTCTCAGCTTCACACAGAAATCCCTTTTAGAATTTGCTTGGGGACTGGGGCGCCTGGGTGGCTTAGTTGTTAAGCATCTGCCTTCGGCTCAGGTCATGATTCCAGGGTCCTGGGATCGAGCACTGCATTGGGCTCCCTGCTCCATGGGAAGCCTGCTTCTCCCTCTCCCACTTCCCCTGCTTGTGTTCCCTCTCTCGCTGTGTCTCTCTCTGTCAAATAAATAAATAAAATCTTTAAAAAAAAAAAAAGAATTTGCTTGGGGACTTATATTAGATTTTCGTTGTTGTTGTTGTGTAACAAATGATCCTACAATTTAGTGGCTTAAAACAGCAACCATTTATTTAACTTAGGATCCTGCTGTACAGTAATTTGGGTTGGGCTCCGACTGGATAGTTCTTCTGCTGATTCTAATTGGTTTCACTCATGCATCTGTGGTCATCTGCCGTTCAGCTGTGATGTATTGGGTTTTGGGTTGGCTGGCTGTGGGGTGGGACAAAAGGAATGACTGGGGCACAAGTCTTTTATTATCATGCGGGCTAGCCTGGGCTCATTCACATAGTGAATCAGAGTAGCCAAAAAGAGGATAAGCCCCACTGCACAGGTGCTTATCAAGTTTCTGCATGAGTCACGTTTGCTGATGTCCTATTAGCCAGAGCAAGTCACCTGGCTGAGCCCAGAGTCAGAATGGGAGTCACATGGCAGGGGGGCCTAAATACAGGAAAGGAATGATTTTGTGACAGTGTTGCAATGTATCACAGTAATAAAGATAGATTTGGATAGCCAGAAGTAGCTGTAGACATTGTTCATCAATAGCTATAACAGTCTTTGAGATATCATGTCATCTTGTCCAGAAAGGGAGCATGTTGCTTTAAAATTTCCTTGGCTTTGGATTCCAGCGAATTGGCTTCTTGTCTGGCACTACTACAAATTCACTGTGTGACATGGAACAACTCACGGACCCTCTCTGGATCATTCATTTTTCAAACAAATTGAGGTATTGTTTCTAGGACTAAGATATTTTGAGATTTAAAATGAATACCTTTATTTATTTATTTATTTTTTAAAGATTTTATTTATTTATTTGACAGAGAGAGAGCAGGAGAACACAAGCAGGGGAGAGAAGCAGAGGGAAAGGGAGAAGCAGGCTCCCTGCAGAGCAGAGAGCCCAATGCGGGACTTGATCCCAGAATCCCGGGATCATGACCTGAGCCGAAGGCAGTCGCTTAACCAACTGAGCCACCGAGGTGCCCCTATTTAAATTCTTCATGATCCTGAAGAATTTAGAAAAGAATTTAAAAATCATAGAATTATGGAGCTCATTGAGTCCAACATCTTATTCTTAATGATATGGGAAATGAGGCCTAGAGAGACTTAGTCAAGACCCCGGGCTGTTGGTCTGTCTTTACTTGTCATCTCCAAACTGAAATCTTAGCCATGGTACTCACACTGTTAATGTTATCTCAACAACCAAACAAGCTCCATCTCACCAACTTCTCATTTTCTCAGAATTCTAGGACTTGGCGATCTCATGTACTGATTTCCTCATCCATGACATCAATAGTATAGCAATTTCCTGTAAACTATGGTTTGATCATAGTGAAATATATTAACTGCGGTGAGCGATGAAATTGCCCGTGCTGTTATTGTGTGAGCCACACTTTGGAAACAGTGACAACTTTTGAGAGATTACATTCACAGCTTGAAATCTGTGATCTCCTCTGAACCCAGAAAAATGGCCTTCATTTGAAAGGAGGAAGTGGAGGGCCAAGAACAGTTATTTTTAAAATCAACTTAGCTGCATATTAAGGCTATCTGTCTGTTCGTATCAGGATCATGCTTGCATCCACAGCAGCGGAGTTTGGGAATAAGGAAAACAGAAAGCTCAGTTTCTTTGGATTCAAAAGATATCTCTTTCCTCTCAATCCCTAGAACCTTTTGTTGATACCAACATTTGGCACTTAAATTTTTTTTTTTTTAAGATTTTATTTATTTATTTGAGAGAGAGAATGAGAGGGAGGAGGGTCAGAGGGAGAAGCAGACTCCCTGCTGAGCAGGGAGCCCGATGCGGGACTCGATCCCGGGACTCCAGGATCATGACCTGAGCCGAAGGCAGTCGCTTAACCAACTGAGCCACCCAGGCGCCCTTGGCACTTAAATTTTAAGCTCTTTCGATATAGGGAATGAGCTTTATCCTGTACGTATCTCTGAAAGCCCCTAACTGAATCCCTAGCCAGAAAATAATCTAGATAAAATTCTGAGCACAGAGTCTGTTCCATAATAAGCACTCAATAAATGTTAGCTGTTTTTATTATTTTTAGTCCAAAGAAGGTGCTCACTAGTTTTTGATGGATTGATTTCTCTTTTTTGCAACTATTCTCTGCTTCATCCAGTCTGTGGAAAGTTATGTGAACTTATAAAACCTTATTCTGTTTTATATTAGGGTTATGGATAGAAAAATCATGAGAGAAGTATAATTGTTTTTTGACCTATATCATCAATTAATATTCAGTGATTTTGAGCATGTTTTGTATATATATGTTTGTGTACGCCAAAATTTAATCACACAGAAGGACAAGTAGAGGTTGCTTTGTTTGAAATTACTCTCTTAAATGATTCCAAGTAATGCTTGAGTCCTGTTTAAAAAAACTGCCAAGTCTTCTTGCATCAAAATCCCAATTTGCATATTACTTTACATATTGAGTCCCAAAGGCTTCAATTCAAAGGATGGAAAATAAAATTAAACGAATCAATTAGTGTATCTTACTGCAATTGTATTCAAACCCAATATTAAGGGCATTACATAGAAATTACATAACAGATTTAGAAAGCAATTCAATTTAATCACATCTTAGATTAGGAGGGACAGGAACCCAGCTCAAGAGCTGGAGAGAAATGCCAGTCAGCTGTTGTGCTGGGGGGGCTGGGGAGAAGAGTTCTGGTCGGTCCTGGTTGGGATAGCTCCTGGCCAGCCCGAACCAGCTCAGCACTGCAATCCTGACCCAAGGCTGGGGTTTCCAGGAGGGGCCTTCGTCTTTCAAAGATTCTATTTGAGCTCTTGCTATTATGACCATTTGATTTCTGGTAATGTTAGAATTTTAAAATTGGTACTGAATAGCTCCTAATTGTACAATATCTTTGTGCTGGGAAAATATTTTGAAGGATCAACTGCTCCGTGCCTATCTCTGTTCCCTTCAGCCATTTTCAAAAGTCCCGTTCACTTTATTCTGTGAGGCTCCGTACCTAGACCTTGCTATCTAATTAAAGGAGCCACTAGTCACGTGTGACTAGTGTGGCTAATGAATTAAATGTGCCGGGCTAGATAGACTGGAACTAGAGATAAAGGTGCTAAATATTCAGCTTCGAAATGCCAATGCCACAGTTCACGAATAAGGTAGAAAATTTAGAAGAATGCATGCCCTATTTTTTTCTCCTCTCCTCAGACAAGATCAAGATTTTTTAGCTGTAGAGGATAAGAGGGAGGTGCCAGATGAAAAGGAGCAGGCATGTGTCACTCAAACACAGTGTCCGTGTGGGAGTCTGCTGCTCATGCTGAGGGCCCGTGTGAGCTGTCTTCTTGGCTGGCCAGTGCACAGAAGGCACGGTCCTTAGCCAGCACTCTGCTATAGGCTGGTCGGTGCCCTGTGACCTTGTTCAGCACTCATTCAGTCCACTCTGTGGGGCAACTCCACCTTCCAAATGCACTCTTCTTGCTTTCCTAATGCCTTCTTTTAATGCTCTTGACATCTTCAGAATGGAGGGTGGGACAGTGGATACCTAAACGGGTGGTGATATTGCACAGATGAAAGTCACTGGCCCTGGCCAAGAGGGAACAAGTTAGGCCAGCTCATGAGCTGCTAGGGTCTGGGCAGAGGTTGGAGACATCCTCCATCTCTACGGCCTAACTTGTGTCATCTTTTATAGGTGTACGTGGTCTTTTGAGATTGTAATAGGGCTGCAAGTTGTGCTTCTGTTTTTCACACTCATGTGCTGAATTTCAGGGTAGTTTTTGCCTTGTAGTGATTCACACTCTGTGTCCCTCCCTGAGCCCTACTTCCCAGCTTAGGTTATATGTTGTTTCTGTGTGTTTGCAAAAATTGGCAGATTGTATTGTCCCCAAATGGCCACCGCAATATTTCCAGTCCCACATGCTCTTCACAGCCTTGCCACTCTCATTGGGAAATGGAATCTGTTTCCCTCTCCTTGAAGCTGAGTGGGACTTTGCAACTGTCTTGACGAGTTAAGTGTGGTGGAAGTGAAGCTATGTGACTCCAAGGCCAGGTCCTAGAAGATGGTATAGCTACCACCAGGTGGTCACTCATTCTTTCTCTCTCTCTCTCAAGATGTTCATCTTTGGAACTTAGCCCCTATTTCTAAGAAACCTCAAGTTTTTTCGCGTTGAAGACCGTATGGAGATGCCCACATGGGGAAGAACTGCAGCCCCAGCATCAACTGTTTACAAGTTTTCCAGCAGAGGCCATCAGACATCACAGAGTTGAGAAAAGATGTCTGCATTGTGTCCTGATCACACACATGAAATGGGTGGCTTTACATTGCCAATATTTAGGTCATTTCTATGTAGCCATAGTAACTGACACCTTCAGCAGCCTATGCTTATCTATATTATTTCACCCATGAGACTACTCCCATTGTAACTGTCTGATTACTTCCGTCTCCCTTGTAGACTCTAAGTTCCTTGAGGACAGACCTAGGTCACATTCATCAGTCTACTCCCTGTACTCCCTGTACAACACCTATGAAGTAAGGACCCAGCAATGCTGAGTTTTTAAAAATAGGAAGTAAATGGTTTTGATTCTTGATGGAGAACAGGAGTTAAGAAATGAAAGGATAGTATTATGGCCATGGTGGCTGAGAGGAATATTTATAGGCATAGTTCATCTGGATTTCAGAAAAGCATTTGACAGAGCCCCTCTTGATATCTTTGCATGAGCTAGATTATAATGGTTAGAAGGATTTGTAGTCAATTTAAAATCTAGATCCAGGGAGTATTGATGTAGAATTTGTATCGGTATCAAGGAAGGTCTCTAGGGGAATAAGGCTAGAAATTTAAGCTGGCCTTTTCACATTTGAATAAAGACATTCAGAATAGGCTTAGCAAATTGGGTTAAAACATGTTAGCCAAAGAAAAAGTAACTGCACTGGATGAATTCGAAAAGACTCTGACAATTTAGAATAAGGGCTAAAATAAACAGGATAAATTTAATGGAGGTAAGTGTAAAATATATAATTTTTATTAAAAATATCAATTATATAGGTGTAAGTACTTAACATAAGAGGAGACCTAGGGGTTTTAGACTTCCTGCAAGCTCACCAGTCAGCAATGGTGTGAGGAGGTTGCTCATGGAATCCAAGGTCTGTTAATAAGTAAGAGAGTTTTTAGATCAAGGGAGATAATAGTCCCACTGTACAAGAGCTTTTTTGGTCTGGGTTCTCAGTGTGCCTTACACTATTCCAAGGACTGTATCTCACTGAATCCTCAAGCCACCCTATAGGGATAAGTAATATTATCCTTCCCACTTAATAAAATGAGGAAATTGAACAGAGGGGCATTAAGTGATTTTCCCATGTTACACATCCATTCATTGGCAGGGCTGGGATATGAACTGACTCCAGAGCTTGCTCCCTTACTTACTACCCTAGTTCTCAGTACCTCATTACAGAAGACATGGAAAGCTGCCATGTGTCCAGAAATGACAGTGGAAAGTGAGCGAAGGAACTGGGATCTTTGAGTTGGAGAAAAGACAAATTGAGGGGTTTTGAAATGAATGAAGGGCAGTTTACATTTGAAATATGGAAGAATCGTCTTACAAAACCATTAGTAAAAAGATTGGGATCCTGGCAGGTAGTAGCAGATGATGAAAGGCTGCAGCAGTCTGGCTACTACAACGCATGCGACACTTGGGGGATGCTGGTACTGTGGCTTTGCTTCCAGTTCTGAAATCTGAAGATGCTAGTGTGTCCTTTGATTTCCTCCTTCACTGTCAATGATCTGTAAACTTAAACTATTTTTTCCTGCATTATCCAGAAATTTATGTGACAGAACAGCACATTCTGTTGTATCTTAGGATGTCGTAGATTTGTTTTGAGCTTTGGTTATATCATCATAAGAAAGAAATGTCCCTCTGGGTTTTGAAATACAGCTGAAGAAAATGCTCTGGGGCTTTTGGATAGGGATGTTATTCATAGACCTTAGCCCAGGGCTTGGAGCATAGTAGACATTCAATTAAGGTTAGAAAAACCTTTGATATTTTCACTGAATTGTTTTCCACGTAAGGATTTATTAAAATGTATCAATTTCATAAAATCTATAAGAAAGTTATAATTAATGTAAGTTAATTAAATATTAAGTATAAATTTATAATTAAATACAAATTTATAGATATATCTATAACAGATAAATTTAATACATTAATATACATATGAATATTTTATATAAATACATAACAAATAGTATGATATATAATAATGCTTAATATGTATATTATATGTAGTAATATGTTTAAGCATATACAGATAAGAAATATTATATGTAGAAATATATAATAAATAATGTATAAATAAATCTATAAACATATATACAATTTATAAGAAGTTTATGGTCCCTGAACTATGGACTACTGTTTGTTGGCATGGAAATAGTCAGGGGTAATGTTCTAAATATTTAACTATGGTAAGGCATGGGCACCAGCTGATCAGTATGGATGGTCAGAGAGCTGGAACACAGTCTTAGGGATTCCCTGATGTGCCAGGCATTAAAATTTTAGTTTTGAGATTGTGGGGGGGTTGAGAGGGTGCCCTTAGAGTCAGTTTTAGGTGGTAGTCAGTTTTAGAAGGTAGTCAGGAAGAAATCTTCCAGAATTTTAATAGCCAAGTACAGTCATACAAGCTCTCACAAGTAGGATTTGAGTCTGGATATAGTAAAGGAAGATTTCCCAGGGAGTCCTAAAAAATGAGGATTAGCTGGGCAGTAGAAAGAGTGCTGGACTTGTAGATTCAGAATTAAAAATCCAGATTTTCTTACTCCAAGCCTTGTGCTTGTCTCTTGATATTGGTTGGTGTCTATAGTGGGTTGAATGGTGGGCACTATAAAGGTATGTCCACATCCAACCCCTGGAACCTGTAAATGTGATTTTATTTAGAAAAAGTATCTTTGTAGATGTCATTAAGTTAAGGATCTTGGGATGAGATCATCCTTGATTAGCAGGGTGGCCCTAAATCCAGTGACATGTGTCCCTATGAGAGAGAGAAGAGGAGAAGACAAAGACATCCAAAGAAGAGGCCACATGACCACAGAGGCAGAGACTGGAGTGATGTAGGCAAGGAAGCCAAGGAATGCTAGAGCCACCAGAAGCTGGAAGAGGCAAGAAAGATTCTTCCCTTGAGCCTTACTAAGGGATTATGGTCCTGCAGACACCTTGATTTTGGGTTTCTGTCCAAAATAAAATTTATAAACTTTTAAAAGAAATTTTAAAATAAATTTTTGTTGTTTTAAACCACCCCATCTGTGGTAATTTGTTACAAAAGCCCTGAGGAATCTAGTGCCTATGCATAAACACATGGGAAAGTACTTACCAGAGGGCCTGAGTATAAATGGAAAGTTCAGTCATCACCTGCTTTTCTCTGCTACCCAGTGGCAGTGCTGGCTGTTATAAAAGTCTATAGGGGATAAAGAAGAAAAAGTAGCGCACAGTTAAGATGTAGTGCCATAATATTTCAATTCCACTAGGGTAAGTAACAAGCTCGTGAAATCACCTTTTAAAATTGCCTCATAAATGAGGCCATTAGTTAAAAATGTTAAGTTTAAATTGGGGGTCTATATAGGAAATAATTTGGCCTTGTCCAGAGAGAAGTCTATCCTTTAGTATTGGATTCTGGGAGGAAATCAATGTCAAACCTGATAGAAGTGTCTTTGTTTAGGGCAGGTGCTGGTCATACTAGAACTTAGGGCAGGGCTGGACATACCAGATAATCTTAGGGTGGGTGCTGTACCGGAAAGACTGACCATGTGATTTAGGGTGAGGACTTTGGGTCATTTGTATCAGTTAACTTGGAGGCTGAGATCAGCCATATGGACAACCAATTAATCAATTAATCATGTCTATGTAATGAAGCCTCAATAAAACTTTGGATACCAAGGGTTGGGTGAATTTCCCTGATTGGCAGTACTCTGTGTGTATTGGCATGCACCAATGCCAAGAGGGAACACATCCTGAGAGGACAGTAGAAGCTTTGTGTTTGGAACTTTCCCAAACTCTGTGCCACGTGTCTTTTCCCTTGGCTGATTTTAATTTGTATCCTTTCCCTAGAACAAAACATAATTGTTGGTATAATGGCTTCCAGTGAGTTTGGTGAGTATTTCTAGGAAACTATCAAACCTGGGTGTGGTTTTGGGAACCCCCTAAACTTGCAATTGGTGTCAGAAGTATGGGTGGTTCTGTGAAGGACTATGCCTTCAGATCATTCAGCTTGCTAATTCTAGGTGAAAGTCATTTGTCAAGGTAGTGAGGGGTCCAGGGTACAGAAAGTTGAATGGGGAAACCTCACAAACAGACGGGGAAGACAGGGCTTCCTACTCCGGATAAGGATATCTGAAAATGATATCCCAGACTCCAAAGTCTCATTTTGTCACACTACTCATTTGAGACCATTTATACCTCATGCAAGCCACTGTGAGAAGGAGCATCTTCATGGGCTCCTTTTCCTTCTGCCTGACTGCTCCACAGTGAACATGTGGGTGAGTGGTGAGACTTGCCATTCCATCTATTGGGGCCCCCATCCCTTGAGCCAAGAACCAGAAGCAGAAGTGCTCTTTTGTTTTTCTCTCCTCACTATTATCTTGGTTAACTCTTAGGTAAAAGATGTTGCTCTTTATGTAGTTTCAATTCAAAATTGTCAGTAATATTAGAACTAATTACAAAACTGATTTAGAGTTTTTGGAATTCAAATACAACACATCAAGAAAAGTAGGAAATAATGGTGCTTAGCTGTGCTCTACATATTTGAGATTGTGAGAAAAATGGGATATCATAGAAATTGAGTATTTTCTAAGACAACCCATTTGACATTCCTTGATAACAGTTAATAAGACATATCTCTGAGCTTTTTGTTTTTTTTAAAGATTTTATTTATTTATCTGTCAGAGAGAGAGAGAAAGAGCACAAGTGGGGGGCGGGGAATGGCAGACAGAGGGAGAAACAGGCTCCCCACTGAGCAAGGAGCCTGATGTGTAACTCTATCCCAGGACCCCGGGATCATGACCTGAGTCAAA
>NC_058404.1:136194401-136214401 GCF_002201575.2 Neomonachus schauinslandi | reverse complement strand
ATATGATTCTAATTTATACTTAAAATTGCATGCTATATAGAATAAAATGCAGTATAGTTATATATTATATAATTGTATCCTTAACTATATACTGTATAATATATATTAATATACAATACTGATTTCCCTAACTACTTATGATTGGGTCTGTTGTAACGCGAAATACCCCTTTTATATACTTTGGAAAACAATGCCAGCGTAATAACCAATAGACTGGCCTTTGAGAGCAGTCACGTACAGCTTATAAGTATTTATTAAGAGACAGTTCTTGTTGAAAAAAAAAAAAATGTTTAAAATTAGGCTTAGAAGTGGCAGCCCTCATTTATTTAGCCAGGCTACACAACAAATGGAACCTTAGGGAATGGAACCTATTTTAGATTCAGTTGCAGGAAACATTTTTTTTGGAGATGTGTCAAATTATGTGGGGAAGTTTCTAGCTTAATCTTTCAAAAGAGAGTGTGCCTCCTCCCCACCCCCAATCACATCACCTCCTACCTTAATTTACTAAAGATAACTTACTCTCTATCAACCACCTATATGTCTTGTGAGTCATATTGATCTCAGACATGTGATTCAGTCCTTGGCTAAGATAAAATTGGTTTAATGGTATCCTTCCCCCCTCCCTGTATTTCTGATGATACTTAAGCATGCAGAGGACACCGCAGCCCCCTTTCCCATCAGGAAAGCGTGTCGAGGCAGCTTACAATAAAGGACAAGTGTTCCCACAGCCTCATCAATACCTTGATAGCTCTGGGCTAATGGAATCTTGTGACTTTCGGTTCTCATTGATAAGAGAGCCTGATGTAGACACTGATGAGTGGGACATTCTCTGTTCTTGCACGCATTTCTCTTTTCAGCTTGCTTCATTGAACATATTTTCAGGATTAGGCCAAAACTGCTACATTTCTGGCTGTGATTCTTCTTCTGAAGTTGGAGTGAAAAGAATTTATTTTGTTTGGTGATCATATGCAGTTTTTTTTCTTTTCCATTCTCATTCTGCTACAAAATTAGAGGGGGATTTCCTCAAACCTAGAAAAGGTTTGCATTCTTAAGTGGAAAATGTTGACAATCTGCTCCAGATCCATTTCTTTAAAGATTTTAGCGGCCTAGATTTTTTCTTTTTTTAAAGATTTTATTTATTTGAGAGAGAGCGGAAGCAAGAGAGATCTCAGAGGTGGAGGGAGAAGCAGATTCACCACTGAGCAGAGGGCCCGATGCGGGGCTTGATCCCAGGACCCTGAGATCATGACCTGAGCTGAAGGCAGATGCTTAACTGACTAAGCCACCCAGGTGCCCCAAGATTTTCTTTTAATAATAGTAGCTAACATTAGTGAGCAGTTACTATACGTGAAGTGTAGTACATACATTACCTCACTTGGTCTTCCCAGCACCTGATAGGATTGGTGGGGAGTAATATCATCCACATTTTGCAGATGTGGACTGAGGCTTGAGGAGATTAAAATACTTAGCTCAAGGTCAGTAGCCTAGTGAGTGGTGGATGGGGACTCAAATCCAACTCTGCGTGATTCTAAGGCTTGTGCCACTCATCCTGTCCGAGGGAGCTGATTTTCAGGGGCATTTTTTCTCGCGTGGGTGTTTTAATCTTGATTAACACTATATCCTGGGAATAGCAAGCTGATTTCTTGACTGATTCTCCTCAGGGGGTTTCTGCTTCATTTATGTCAAGAGCTTTAATCAGAAAGAACAGTATTAAGCCTTGTTCCAAGCCTGTGCCAATCCAAAAATGGCTAAAAGATGCAACCAAAAAATCTGGTAAAACTTGATCTCACAACTCCATTTTGGAATATTCTTAATACAGGGGTTTTGAATAATAACTATCATTTCTGCTTTTTAAGTACCTGTGCCTTACAGAAAGGTACCAATATTTACCCCTTGAGTACTGAGGATCATGGAGTTACTCATTTATAACTATTCTCTTCTTCATTTCTGACAATACTTAATGATTTAGTTTTTTTTGGTTGATTTGACCTAACTTATTTCTCTCCCTGGCCAGAAGTAAGTGCTTTCACAGCATGTGATGAGGCACTATGGAGATAGTATTTGGAAAACTGAATGTGGATTTAACACCTAAGGAGGAGGTCTAATGAAGGTCATTGGAAGGACATTTGAAAATGAGAAAATTATGAAAGACCTTTGCAAAATATTACCAGGTACCTTGGAATATAAACTTGGGCTACTTTTATGCCACAATTTGCCTTCATTCTTTCTCTGGGGTCCTATTAATTCCTTTGCTTATTAACAGATTAGATTCCCAAAGGATGTTCAGAAGTACCAAGTGACTCACTGCTATCTGTTGGGGGCTGGTATTCCTGACTCATTGTTTCTCCCTAGTGGGTAGTTGTGTTCCTATTTATAAAAGTTCATAAGTGAAGGAGCTTCTGCAACAACCTGCTTGAGTTAAGAGCATATCTTTTTTTTTTTTAATTAACATATAATGTATTATTTGTTTCAGAGGTACAGGTCTGTGATTCAGCAGTCTTACACAATTCACAGCACTCACCATAGTATATACCCTCCCCAGTGTCCATCACCCAGCCACCTCATCCCTCCCAGCGGTGGGAGTTAAGAGCATATCAGTATAGGAAGACATTTGATTCTGCTATTTTATGGAGAAGATGCCTCCTACCTTATTTTAGTAAAAGAAAAATCTTGACCTTTCTCTAATGATAGGTTTTCTGTAGGAGCTTCGGTGTAACAGATGCTCGATCAACAGTTAATAAAGATCCTTGAACAGAAAAAAATGATTTAGATGCTAACAGATGGATGGTTTGGGGGATAAAAGCATTGCTTGTAGGAAATGTGAAAAAAAATCCTGAAAGAGAACTCTTGAGGGTGACATTCATGGGAAAGGCTCTGTGAGTTAGCTGCCCTTGGGAAACTGCCGTCAAGTCTCATTATCACCACTGGGTGTCACTCCAGGCAGCCCCTTCGCAGCCGTCTGGTCAAGGTTAAAATACTGTAAAGGGAAACACTTAGCTAAACAAACCAAAGGAAAATAATGAAAGGAATGAAAAAAGTGTCTAACTGTCTCAACATATAGTAGGATTTTGAGTGAGAGGGAAGAAAAGCTCAATGCTAAAACACGGCATCAGGTGGCATTCTGTTTCGGAGTGGAGCTGCCATCATTCCCAGCGGGGGATTTTTTAAATTCAGAGGATGTGGCATCTTGATCAGCTGGCTGAAGAGAGAGCACAGTTAGACCAAAGCCCAACTAGATTTTGAACAGCATATTAATGTTTTTAAGGATTTTGATCCGTATGACTGAATTGCTTTTCCAGAAAGGTCATATCATTTTGCACTCAAAGGGAGGCTCTTGCCTCCCTCCGTTTCCTTGCACTGTTAGCAGTACACATTCTTAGTAAACTTCAAAAGAGCTGCGTACTTACTGCAGGACCGGGAGGCAGGAGAAAAACACGAATGGATTACTTCTTGGAGCAGGTTAAGGAAGATGAGAAACACAATTTGGAGGGGAAAGAGGGGTGGTCTTAAACCTTTCTTTGGGTATCGTGGGGTGGTGTGAGTCCCCAGGTATTTTATACCGGCTGAAGTCTCCAGTCCTTCAAATGTTTTTACTCCAGTTCCTTTGCAGCCCATGTGAAAATCTTGTTTTTGCCTCCCTTTACCTGCATCACTCCACTGTATTGACATGAAGACCACTAGTAATTTGAAGCTGCAGTTGAGAGAGGGGCTCTGAAAATAGGAATCTTGACCTCCATTGCCCAGCAGATGGGAGGAAATGAGGAATCTGCTGCTTGACTCCAGTAGGAGCCACGTGTTTCTAGAATTCCAAGATGGCAGTTGTATCACTTAGGAATGCTTTTGGCTGCATGTAACAGGAAAACTGAATAACGCTGACTATTTTAATGTAGTCATTTATTGACACACTTAAAAAGAAGACTGGAGGTGTTTGTTGCTGGTGTTGGTTCGGCTGCTCTCCAAGGTTATCGTAGACCCTGCTCTGCTATTCTTGGATATTTTTGGCCTTGTGCTTTTTTGCCTGCTGGTCATAGGATGGTCACTTAGATCTGAGCATCATGTCCGAATCCAAAACAGGAAGCAGGAAGTGGCAGTGAAGAATTTTTCCTCTTGCCCCTCTCTTGGTTGTGGGGAGGAAAAATTCTCTGAAGACCCAATAGACTTGTGCTTACTTGTTACTGGTTGGAATCACGTCACCTAGTGACTTCCAGCTGGAAGGAGGACTGGGAAAGCAGGTATTTAGTTTTTTCACTTCCCCTGGTAGAGTGGAGAGAAAGGGCTTGGGAATAACTGTCGAGTCAACCAATCAGGAGTGTCTGTCATAAAGTTCTGAACACATTTTCTAATTAATAGAGACATTATTTTATATGGTGGGAGAATTTCCATAGCATTATAAATATAAGATGAGTTAATAAGTTTAACCTAACACTTATGTCTTATGATAAATATGTTCTGAATTTCATACTGTTGAGATAAAAATGTACCACTGGCAAAAATTTGCTAATAAACTCAAGACTATCTGTAGTTTATTACTTTTTAAATTTTAAGATAAAAAATCATTCTCTAAAGCCTTTTAAAAAGCTTTATTAAGTTTTATGCTGTCAAAATATTTAGAATATGTATGTTGACACATTTTCTGGTGAGGGAATAGGAATATGTGGAATAGTTCTTCTGGGATTAAGATATAAGGGCATATGGAAAATTTTATTTCTATTGTGGAGGAACATTAAAAAAAAAAAATCCCAAGTGGGACTTTGATCCTCTTCTGCACTGAAGTACCTGATGTCTAAGTAAGACTCTTAAAAAAGCTATGGCTTAAATTAGTTGACGGTTTTGGGTTTACACATCTAGGCCTACTCTCTGAAAGATATTTCCTCCTGGGTAATTTGGGTAACTGTTACCATGAATAGGGGGATCTCGGGCTTGAGAGGAGAGGTTCAGTTTTTAGGATCTCTAGGGTGAAAACTGAGTAAACATTTATTATCATATATTCCAGTTTTCCATAAGTGTTTCTTAAAAACTATAAATAGATGCCTTGATTAAATCATTTTTAACTTATTATGTACAAGAAATATATATATATATAGTAATATTGTCATGTCCATACTACCCAAACCAATCAACAGATTCAGTGCAATCCCTACCAAAATACCAATGGCACTTTTCACAGAAATGGGGCAAAAAATCCTAATATTTGTATGGAACCACAAGAGACCCTGAATAACCAAAGCAATCTTAAGAAAGAACAAAACTGAAGGTATCACAGTCCCATAGTACAAAGCTATAGTAATCAAAACAGTATGGTATTGGCATAAAAATAGACACATAGATCAAATGGAAGAGTAGAAAGCCCAGAAATAGATCCATGATTATATGGTCAATTAATCTATGACAAAGGAGGAAAGAAAACACAATGGGGAAAAGATAGTCTCTTCAACAAATGCTGTTGGGAAAACTGGACAGCTATATGCAAAAGAATGAAATTGGACCACTTTCTTATACCATACACAAAAATAAAGTCAAAATAGATTAAAGACTTGAATGTAAGACCGAAACCATAAAATGCTTAGAAGAAAACATAGGCGGTAAGCTCTTTGACACCAATCTTGGTGAAGATTTTTTTGGATCTGATTCTAAAAGCAAGGGCTACAAAAACAAAAATAAACAAATGGGACTGCATCAAACTATAAAGCTTCTGTTCAGTAAAGGAAACCATGAACAAAATGAAAAAGCAACCTAGTAAATGGGAGAAAATATTTGCCAATCATATATTCAATAAGGGGTTAATATTAAAAATACATAAAGAACTTATACAACTCAATAACAAAAGAACAGACAATCCTATTAAAAAATGGGCAGAGTTTCTGAATAGAAATCTTTCCAAAGAAGACATACTGGTGGTCAACAGACACATGAAAAGATGCTGCATATCATAATCATTAGGGAAATGCAAATTAAAACCACAATGAAATACCATGTCACACCAGTCAGAATGGCTAGTATCAAAAAGACAAAAAATATCAAGTGTTGGTGAGGATGTGGAGAAAAAGGAACCCTCATCCACTGTTGGTAGGAATGTAAATTGGTGCAGTGACTGTGGAAAACAGTATGGACGTTCCTCAGAAAACTAAAAATAGAAGTACCATATGATTTAGTAATTCTACCTCTGGGTATTTAGGAAACAAAACCACTAATTTGAAAAGATATATGCAACCCTACGTTTACTGCAGCCTTATTTATAGTAGCCAAGATATGGAAACAACTTAAATGTCCACTGATGGATGAATGGAAAAAAAAGATGTTTTATATATATACATATATATGTTTTATATATATATACATATATATTTAATATTATAATATTATGTATTATAATATAATGTAATATATTAGTAATACATGCATATATATATACACACACACACCACATCTCCTTTTTACACCCCCCCCCACATATATACCATATATATATATATATATATGAAGGAGTACTACTCAGCCATAAAAAGAATGTGATCTTGCCATTTGTGACAACATAGGTGGAACTAAAGGATATTATGGTAAGTGAAATAAGTCAGACAGACAAATACCATATGACTTCACTCTTATGTAGAATCTGAAAAACAAAACACATGAACAAACAATAACAACAGTAAAAAACAGAAACAGACTCATAAACACAGAGAACAAACTGGTGGTTGCCAGAGGTGGGGGTGTAGGGGGATGGGTGAAATAGGTGAAGGGGAATAAGAGGTACCATTTTACAGTTATAAAATAAATAAACCATGGGGATGAAAAGTACAGCATAGGGAATATAGTCAATAACATCGTAATAACTTTGTATGGTGACAGATGGTAATTACACTTATGGTGGTGAACACTGACTAATGTATGGAATTATTGAATCATTATGTTGTACATCTGAAACTAACATATTATGTCAACTATCCTTCAATTAAAAATAAAAAAAGAAATACATTAATTTAAAAAACAAAATGCAGTTTTCATCTAAAAAAAGAAATGCAGAATGAGAGGAAAAGACATTAAAAGTGTTCAATAGCACTGTTGAACTGCTAAATCAAACCAACACTGAAGTCTTCTGTTTCTCTGAACATTCCAGTTACATGAGTCAATAAACAATAAGTCTTCTTTATTATTAATAAAAAAGAAAATAAATATATATGGACAATATTTAAGTTGAGCAAAATTAAATTGAATATAAGCATCTTAGTAATGTCTTGGGTCATTAAATCTTTAATGTTCCCTCATAGAACTCTTAGGAAGTTCTGTGCACATAGTCTGCCTTCTAGAAGACTTCACTCATTCAACAAAAACTTGTTAAGCCCCTGTTTTGTGTCAGGCGCTGTGCTGGGTTACATGGGTTGTAAGTTATACTTGGTTCAAGCTCTCACTGTGTATAAATCTACAGGGAAACAAATATAAACCAGAGTTGGGAGTCGGTAGAATGAGTGTTAGGCTAGGTGAGCACATGGAAGGCTTGAGGGGTTTGTCAAGGACTGTTTCTTGGAGCAACTTATGTGCAAGAAAAGTCCTGAAGGAAGGGTGATTTTCAGGTAAATGCTGGAGATGGCAGGGGAGTGGTGGCTAAAGATTGTTCTAGGAAGAGGAAATAGCCTATGGGAAAGACTGGGGACTGTAGGACTTTGAAGCTTAGAACAGTGATAAAGATATTCTTAATTGTAGGCTTTTGGAACGAAACATTTAATGTTTCTTGCTGGCACCACTGATTTTCCTTGAAACATTATCGATAGTTCTTCACTCTCTTTAGATCTGGAAGAGGAGCTCTGGACTCATGATTTCTTTTCTGAAGGAAAGCTCACAGCATATGAATGTGCCTGGGGCCCCAGGGCGTATCATTCCAGTTCTGTCAAAATCCTCTTGAGAAACTATGGTTCTGGATCCTTAAACACCTTAATTCCTTTCTCTCAATCAGTGCTTATTTTATTTTATTTTTAAAAAAGATATTAGTTTGTGGGCCTGTCACATTCTAGGAGCTTTCTTTTTTAACCTTTATTCATAACCTGTGATTTCTAATGGACCAAACTTTCTTTTTCCTTGAACTCCAAATATCATAAACCTCAACTGAACAAAACAAGAAACACTTTAAAAAGAGATTTATGTTGTCGTTATAGCCTTAACTATATCACTGATGGAATTTTGTTTTTTTTCTTTTATTATCCACTTTGAAACCTTTTACAAATTTTGATGTTTTGGAAGTGAAGTAGGACTCAGGACATAATTACAAATTTCCTGCTTAGTTACTTCAGCAGTCTTACCAACTCAAGGCCTTAGATGTGAAAGGAGTACAAGACAGGAATAGACCAGTAACTCTGCTCTAGTGAATAATGTATTGATGCTTCTAAGCTGAACAGAGCATTTGAAGACACTCTCCTTGAATATTGGAGTTTATCAAACATTTTATAGAATCAGAGTTTCAGAATATGACTTCTGAAAAGTCCAAAGGAAAAAACCTCACATTCAATGATTCATGTTTTTAGAAGTCATTAAACATATCACATGCTTTGGGAAGTAATATAAAGACCCCAGATAATGGTTGAGCATAAGCCATAGAATAACTTAACTTACATGGATGCGGTAGCTCTTGCAAGAAAATAACAAACATGATCCAAATCTAAAAGGCGGAATCAAGCATTTTGCAAAGGAGGGGTCTAGGGGAGGAGCAGGATTCTAAAAAGGCATTGGAAAAACCAGGTCAGCTCCAATGTGTTAGGAAGAGAAGCATTTTGCAAAGGTGGGGTCTACGGGAGGGGCAGGATCCCAAAAAGGCATTGGAAAAACCAAGTCAGCCCCAGTGTGTTAGGACGAGAAGCATTTTGCAAAGGTGGGGTCTAGGGGAGGGGCAGGATGGCAAAAAGGCATTGGAAAAACCAGTTCAGCCCCAGGGTGTTAGGACGAGAAGAGGAGAGGGTGGCATTTTGTCATTTTAGGAGAGAGAAGGGAAAACATTGTTTGTGGCTAAATGATTAAAATGCATAGTTAACATGGAAGCATTGATAAAATCAAATAAAAGCAAGCAGATTTTGAATAAACTATGCTCAGATTATCCGACAGTTTTATTAAAGAGCTATAGGAAATTTGGTTGCCCAGAGAATGGCCATCTGAAGGGCATCTTATTTTGAATAAACCAATGTCAGCCTAATAAGAGTTGACTGGAAATGTTTGTCACATGACAAATGGAAATGATTTTCCTTTTTTGGAGTGTTTTGATGAGCATCAAGGAAGAAATAGAACAGAATGTTGAATTTTCATACTCTTGAGCCTGGATGAGGGATGCCACAGCAATGGCCAGCTCTGGGTAAGTGCTTTCGATTAGATTTCAGTTTGTCATGCCTAGAATCCACTTTTTCTTGGGTATTGCTGGGATGTATCGCTATCTGGGTCACATTACTGGCGTACAGAAACTGTTGAATGTGTAATTACTGACACCCACAGCAAAACTTAGTATATTCATGCCCATAATGCTATATATACCAGTACTTCTCATCAACGTTGAGCCTTAGAATCACCTGGGGAGTTTTTAAAAATGTGAAGTCCGAGTTCCATTTTAGACAACTGGACGGAATCCTCAGGGTTGGGGCTCGGTCTCAGCATCTTAAAAAATCTGTTCAAGTCATTCACTGCCATATACTATGCCTGTGAAGGCACATATCCCAGCTACTCATTTAGACTTCTAAGAAGTATGTGTGGGGGCAAATTGTCTAAGTAGATATTGCATAGTCATATGCAACATGTATCCCAGACTTGGAAAAAAAATAACGTGTCACTTATATTTTGCATTCCACGATTCACACACAGTCACTTGGTATCGCTGGTGAGAAGGCCCATGGAAACTCGCGGCTGTTAACATATTATTCCAGCTTGAGTAAAATGTTGGGGGAAGGAGGTCTCTTCTCTCCTAAAGAAGGGACATTTGAGAGACTGGTTTCAGGAAAGCACTGGGGTAGTTGCTATTTTTCTCCAGGTGTTTGATCTGACTGACGGCCCCTGTCTGAACTTCCTAGTCATTTGCCATTTCATTAGCTGCCAGGTTTTCAATTTCTGCCTCTTGGAAGTTACACCGCTTTGAACAAGTCCCCACAGTAATTGAATTTGCCACAGAAATAGAACACTGGAAAATTTCATTTTCTTCTTCCCTGCATGAAGGCAAGCAAGCAGGCAGGCCATACACACATATTCCTGCTGGGCTGCTTCTTGCCTCTTCCACCGGCTCTGGCTTCCCTCCCTTCCCCCCATGCATTCGCTAATGCTCACTTCCATCCTGCTCCCAAAGCAAGTATACAGTCACACAAAAAAGGCCTGCTTTCAAATCATCTCAGAGTGCATCAGCCTGTCACTTTGTAATTTTCTTCTAAATGCCTTCCACAAATAATGGTTTTCAAAATGAGCATTAACAGGCTTGATTACATGAAATTGTCCTTTTAATTTACACCAGGATTCTATTGATCACACAAGTGCAGATTAAAGTGTTCAATGAAGCCCGTGATGAGGTATTAACCAGCTAAGGGTCCTCCAGGGGCCGCCAGGGAGGCCAGGAATATGCTAGAAGTGTACAGTTATTTCCCCATAATGAAGTGGCACTATGCGAAGGCATGAATCGCTGGCAGGAAGAATAGATCGGAGATGATGAGCTCTTCAAAGTCATTTCTCCCTCACTCATTCAGCCTCATGCCCAGATCCTCTTGCGATTCTTCTGCATTACTTGTCATGAAATGCCAGGATTTACTTAGCCAGCTGATGCAATTTTTATGACCTTATTGCTTTTTCACCATGGTAATAGTTTTGAATCAATTTATCAATCCAGCGGTGCCATCAGACATATTGCCCTGAAGATCAAGTCCGGGTCATTCCATCAATTCACTGCGGTTTACGAAGATAGAGAAAAAAGCGAGGCCGTGCAGGCTATCAACTTCAAATGGCTTAGTAAACATGCCTCAGCTGCTTTAACTGCTTCACTTCTGACTCCAGACCTTTATGCTCATGGAAAAGACCACCCAAATCAACCCAATAGATCTTGATGTTGGTAGACACAGCCCCAAGCTAAAGAGGCCTGGTAGAGCAAGAAGCATCTCTGGAAAGTTCCCAAGCAGAGTGGTTGGCACAGAACTTGGAAGTGTGGCTTAGTGTTGCACACAAAGTTGATTGTAGTATGCCACCCAAGTTACAAAGCTTTTGTCTCACCAGCCAGAGGACTTAGCAGTTGCCAGGGGAAAGGAAGGGGAGTGTGAGGTGTGCTCCCTTTGTAATAGGTTTTGCAGAGGGGTAGGGATTCATAATCCAATCCATCTTCTCTCTACAGGGGCTGCTGGTCAGTGATAATGGCTTCAAAAGATGAAAAACCTGTAAGTCATTTTTCACAGGATGAGATGTCACTGAGGGCAGGGCACAAAGAAAGAATAGCACACTTATTGGAAGAGATGATCTCTTAAGAAGAGAATGAACATTCCTTGCCCGGAGGAGAGAAGGTAGGGATGTGATAGGTGTCAGTCTGGCCACGGAGTTAGGTTGCTGGTGTTTGCATGGATAAAAACACTAGGTGTCTCTTGGGAATTCAGTTTAGTCATTGTATTGGCTATATTCAGAGAATCCTCTTAGTTTATTTTTATATTCCTTGTATTTATGCATTATGTCAAAATTTGAAGTCCTGCGGTCCAGATTCTGGTAATAAGTTGTTTTAAAAAAATGTGACAAGGAATTTAAATATTACTAAAACACGTATTGTTTGCGAGGCCTTAATAGAGATTAAATGCATACTATCAGCTTTGTGCTTTGCTTGGAAGCTGCTATATTCAGCATTTAAAATGCGATTTGTCAGATCCCAAGCTTATGTCGATTCCATAAAAGTTTAATGATCTACTTCCAGGTCTAGCAGCGTTTAGGATTTATTTACAGTCTTTATTATAAAATTTGTTCAAAATATACACATTCCCCAAAGACTTCTGAGCTCAGAGGCAGAAATAAAATGCACAAAAGTGAAATGTAGCAGATGGTAAAATCTATGTTTGCTAGGCAGTTTTTTCCTCTTCAATCTTCTTTCTTTCATTTTGTTTTTCTTCTCTATTTGGTAAATACCAACAGAGGCAAGAGAGGGCCTTGGTTCCTGGAGAACCATTTAGGGGGAGTCTGTTGAGCAGATTGACTATCATAGGAAAAGATCGTTGATGTGGAGTCCTCCTTTCACCTGGGTAGTTAGCAAACTTGGAATTGGAAATCAGGATAAGACACCAGGGATCATGGAGTCGTGGAATGTGAGTGAGAAGAAACTTTAGAGATCGTCTAAGGCAATTCCTTTATTTTATAGACAAGGAAACAGCAATGCCCCACTGGAGTTTGTTGGATAGTCTACTCACAAAACTCAGGTGACTCAGAATCTTTTAATACTTTGCCTCTGTGCCAAAGACACAAACATCTTGCCCCCAAAGTCCTTGCCTTCCTCAAGTCCAGTAATGGTTATATCCATTTCCACTATCCTCCAAACATGGCAATGTCTTATAACTCATCATCAGTTAAACTGGGGACTCTCAAACTTTGAAGTATCTCCAGATGACCTGGGGTGGTTGTAGAAACACAGACTGCTGGGCTTAATCTCCAGATTTTTCTGTGAATTCCTAGTAGGGCTTAGTAATCTGCATTTTCACAAGTACTCCAATTGATGCACTGCCTGAGTTGCAGGGTTCACGTGGCTTTAGATGCTGATTTTGCCTCTTAATTGGTTATATGACCTACGACAAGTGACTCCATGTCTTTAAGCCTCAGCTGTATCTATAAAATGGGCCTAAGAGTACCTGTCTTATAGGATTTCTATGGCACTGTTTGTGATGTTATAGTAAAAGCACATAGAAGACATTTCACTGCTCTGTGATAAGAATTTAGGTCAATACCCAATATACTGTGTGGCAGTTAAAAATTTTAACATCCACTTTTCAGTTAAGTGTAAAATTATCAAACAAAAACTCTTTAAAATAAATCAGTAGGATTCTCAATAAACATTTAAATATCTCTCTGTGAAGTAAAGCAATTCATGGATTACTGTGAAGTAATCACTCTTTCTCTTTTAGTAGATCAGTGATTTTTAAAAATATTTTAAAAAATATTTCATAAGAAATGACACACTCATAAATATGTTAGGTGTTAATCAGGGGAACCTAACCTACCAGTTCAGCCACGTGTTCATCCCTCCTCTTCCAATTCCAGATTTTCTTCCACTGAAACATACCTAATGTCCACATGCTCACTGTCACCTCATCCTCTACCTTTCTTCTAACAATTGTCCCTCCCTCCCTCCCTCCGTCTTTCCCAGAGCTTCTTGGTTGCCTAATATTTCTGTAGTTCTATGATCAGTACACAGAATTATGTGTCCAGTGATTGTGACCGACAATAAACACTTCAGGAATTTAGATGGGGTAGAGACTGCTGTGAGCTGGAGTAGTTAGGAAGGCCTTTTGGAGATGGTGGGAATTGAGATGGTTCCCGAAGCACCAAGGAAGGAGAAGCAAGAGGACCTTGCCCATTGAGTTTAGTGGCTGGACTCTGACAGAAGACTCATGTAGAGATGAGATTGGAAAGGTAAATCAGAGTTGGTTGGGGAAGGTCTTGTTTAACTGGAAGTAAAAAAGAATCAGATTAGAAAAGAGAGCTCTCTAAATGAATGGTTTTCAAACCATATTTGGTAAAACTCTTGGGTTATGTATAGGCACTTCAGACATTGTGAATGGAATTTGTTTAAAAATGTGTTTTAATCATTAAAAAAACCTTTAGTGGAAAGTATACACTCAAATTTTGTATTTGGCATATTATAATACAGTAGATATCACTTTTGTATTCTTCTCTTATGACACTGGTTTATTAATTCTGGTGAGGCCTAAAGTAGTACTTCTATCACCATTTTCCCTGTATTCAGAAAGCAACATGAGATTGCTGAAAGAGCTAATATAAAATTTATTCCTTTCCCAGCTTCTTATCAGTGTGAATCTGGGTTTTTTTTTTCTCAGTAAAGTGCAACAAATAAATTTGCATGCTGCATTTGCAAGCTTATGGATGCATATTTCATGCTTATTTGACAAGATCCAGCTATCGTTTGACCCCCTTCAATTGAAATTTTTTGTAAATTTCTCTCATTGATCTACTTAGAACTTTCTATGTTTTTTATAAAGTATGCTTTGGATGTGAATCATGTATGAAAGAGAAAAATAAAATTCTGTTGCTAAAACATGTTGAACGCTATAGCCCAAGGTCGTCTAGTCTCTACTCAGTATTAAAAGAATGAAGTCAGATGTATGGAATATTTTAAGTGCTTATTTGCAAGGAACTTTTGAGCAGTGAAATTACACATTAGGAGCTGGAAAAGCTTGATAGATTGCAAGGGACTGAAGGGGAAGAAAACAGAACCATGGAGAGTACATTGAAGACAAATAACTGTTCCATATCTGGGAGGGGATAAGGTTTTGAACAAGAATAATGATGATAAAAATAAAGGAGAGGGAAGTATTTCTACAAAATGGTAACTGGCAATTCATGGTGCTCACAAGATATTGAAAGATTGAGAAAGAACAGATAGGAAGCAAGAGATGTCCAGATTTGGGGAAGGATTCTTAGAACAGGAAGAGAGAAGTTGGAAGAGTCAGGCTTGAAACATGATAATGGCTTTAGTTTTTGTTTTTGTTTTTTTAAGTAAGCTCCACGCCCAGTGTGGAGACCAGTGTGGGGCCTGAACTTATGACCTTGACATCAAGACCTGAGCTGAGAACAAGAATTGGATGCTTAACTGACTGAGCTACCCAGGCACCCCGAGGGTGGCTTTAGTTTTGAACATTTTATTATCGAAAGTCTTTTTGAAACCTCCCAAACACCATAGACTCTACTATAGATAATTATGGCCCAGTCCTAAATTTCCAGAAGGGATGCCCAAAGGTAGACTGGGACATGTGTGCCAATAGAAATGTTTGTCAGAGTCTTTAAATAACAGTCCATACAGAGTTTTATGGAAACATACTGGCTATAGAAAGAAAATTGGAAGTTAGGGAGGGTGCATGGGAAAAGCTAAAAATAATAACACTGCCAGCTGACATTTACTGAGAATCTACTATATGCCAGGCATCATGGCAAGCTTTTTATAGGAATGGTTTCTATAGGCTAATTACTATTTTCATTTTACAGTTGAGAAAACTAAAATCTAGGGAGTCTAATTTTTTGTGTGTGTGAGTTTATTATTTATTTCAGCTAGGAATTACATTACCAAACAATCTTTCATTTTTCTCTTAGAATTTCTTAAGACATAGCAATGTCTCTAGAATTAAAGATTAGAAAATTTTCTTGTATACCGTATCTTAATTACTGTTCTAAACTGCAATTGCCTGATTCCAGCAGAGCAGCCTGATTGTCATGGCTACTATATATTTTTTTCTTTTGCCAAAAAAAATTGGGGAAAACAATCTTAAGATTCTAACTCTTTGAGAGTAGGGGCACTACCTTTCCTGTTGACAGATATATTCTCTTTTTAAAAAATTTTTTAAAAATTCATTCATTTATTTTTTATTGTGTTATGTTAGTCACCATACAGTACATCATTAGTTTTTAATGAAGTGTTCCATGATTCATTGTTTGCTTATAACACCCAGTGCTCCATGCAATGGTGCCCTCCTTAAAAGCAAAAATAAACTTTTGGGACTTCATCAAGATAAAAAGCTTCTGCACAGCAAAGGAAACAGTCAACAAAACAAAGAGGCAACCCACGGAATGGGAGAAGATATTTGCAAATGACACTACAGACAAAGGGCTGATATCCAAGATCTATAAAGAACTTCTCAAACTCAACACCCAAAAAACAAATAATCAAGTCAAAAAGTGGGCAGAAGACATGAACAGACACTTCTCCAAAGAAGACATACAAATGGCTAACAGACACATGAAAAAATGTTCATCATCATTAGCCATCAGGGAAATTCAAATCAAAACCACGCTGAGATACCACCTTACACCAGTTAGAATGGCAAAAATGGACAGGGAAAGAAACAACAAATGTTGGAGAGGTTGTGGAGAAAGGGGTACCCTCCTACACTGTTGGTGGGAATGCAAGTTGGTACAGCCACTTTGGAAAACCGTGTGGAGGTTCCTCAAAATTTTAAAAATAGAGCTACCCTATGACCCAGCAATTGCACTACTGGGTATTTACCCCAAAGACACAGATGTAGGGAAAAGAAGGGCCATATGCACCCCAATGTTCATAGCAGCAATGTCCGCAATAGCCAAACTGTGGAAAGAGCCGAGATGCCCTTCAACAGATGAATGGATAAAGAAGATGTGGTCCATATATACAATGGGATATTACTCAGCCATCAGAAAGGATGAATACCCAACTTTTACAACAACATGGATGGGACTGGAGGAGATTATGCTAAGTGAAATAAGTCAAGCAGAGAAAGTCAATTATCATATGGTTTCACTTATTTGTGGAACATAAGGAATAGCATGGAGGACATTAGGAGAAGGAAGGGAAAAATGAAAGGGGGGATATAGGAGGGGGAGATGAACCATGAGAGACTATGGACTCCGAGAAACAAAATGAGGGTTTTAGAGGGGAGGAGGGTGGGGGGATGGGTTAGCCCAATGTTGGGTATTAGAGAGTCTAATGAACATGTTCAAAATCACACAGCAAGTAAATAGGTGGAGTTAGGATTTGAATTCACTTCCAGCTGACCTCAAAGTCCATAACCTTTACCCTTCTGCTGACAACCTCTAGAAGGAAAGAGAGAAGCACACAAAAGCAAGTATTGGCAGACCATTTTAAGGGCCACAGAACTGACATTGTTATTACACGGTTCCAACATGCCATGAGACCCTGGCTTACCTAGAAAGGCTACATCTGCAAGATGTAAAAACTTCTGTCCTGGATAAATGTGACTTTTCACTATGGTGAGCTCAAAAGTAATAGCTTTTCCAGTCACGACACTTGCAATTTGGCTGGAGGACATTATGAAAGGCCCTTCCTGGACTGCAAGCTCAACAGCTGTTCACATTTACACAGTAGGTGAAAATTTATATTTAAAAAAATAGTGGCTCATAAAGAAAGAATATGGGACAATGACAACTACAAAAAAGGGATTAATTATATTCATGAAAAATGAACTGGTGCGTGATACATTATTTTTTTAAGCAAAACGTGTTACCGTATTAAAAAATGGTGTCTTTAATTAATTCTGCCGAACATTAAAAGAGTAAGGTCACTCATGCCAAAAATTGTTGAATAAAGCAAAAATGTGTGAAAGATATACTCTTTGGTGTTACTCATAACGAAGAAGGGTTATCTACTGGTCAATACAGCACCATTATTTCTTAGTTAGAGATACTACGATTGAAAATAGACAATGGTTGTAACAACTTAATGTGATTACCATGTAAAATATACTTTATTGGACAGAAATTATCCAATCATAAACCAGAGTTGTTTCTAGAGAACTAAATGTGATTACTTCAATAAGAAATTTTTAGCTAGAGCTAAAGGGCCTCCCCCCCCCCCACCAAGAGAGTGCCCATGCCCATTTATTTCACCTATAAACAGACTAATGTATATGTTGCTTTAGGGTTTACAGAGGACTTCTATATGCATTCTGGGTCAAGCAACCATCCCATTTGGCAGATGAGAAAATTAAGATGCCCAAGGCACAGCTAGTAAACAAGATTTGAACCCAGGTTACCAACCTGGGTTCTCTGCCACCAATTCCTCTGCCCTTTCTACCATATGTTCTTTCCAGACACAGTTGGGGATCCTTTTCAATGAACTGCTTGTGTAAGAACATTGCTTAAGTTGTAGTTGGGAATAGATTTGAGCATAGGCAAGACATTTGGAGATGACTAAGGAAGAATGATGACATAGGGATGCCCAGGGATGGTTAAAACTTCCATGTCTATGGGAACTGACAGTTGTAAAATGATTTTTCAAACACTCAGAGGAGAGGCTGAGCACTGAGTGCATGAAGGAGGGCAGAGGAGACTGGTGACAGCTTCTCCAGCTGTCATAGTCTCACTGTTCCCTGGACTTCGGGGCCTTGTAAGGAAGTGCAGCCCCTCTGGTGTTCCAAGAAAAAGCATGCCCTCTGGAGGATTTCATCCTCAGCATTCTTTCCAACCACAGACAGTGTTCTCCTTGAGAAGAGTTCTGGTAAATTCACTGCCTCCTTTTTTCTCTTGTATCTCCACAGATGTCTTTTATACTGCAGTGGTAGCCTCATGCCCCTTATATATTGTTACCCTGGGCAATTGCCCCACCTGTTTGCCCTTTAGCCAAATGTTAGATTTATAGAGAATTTTCTCATTTTGTTCACAAAATTAAAATGATTACGTAAGAAGTATTATTTATGCTTGTTATGGGTATAGGACTTTTTTTGGAATATAGAAAATATCCCTGTTCTCAAAGAGTTTGTAATTCAGGGAAGATAAAATTAGCATATATGAAATACTCAGGTGATATTTAAATAGTGAATTATATATTACTGAGTTCAATGCTATGGGAGTCTAGAGAAAGAGATAGAATTTAAACTAGGCTTTAAAATGTGGCTAGAATCTTTTTTTTTTTTTTTTTTAAAGATTTCATTTATTTATTTGACAGAGAGAGAGACAGCAAGAGAGGGAACACAAGCAGGGGGAGCGGGAGAGGGAGAAGCAGGCTTCCCGCCGAGCAGGGAGCCGGATGCGGAGCTCGATCCCAGGACCCTGAGACCATGACCTGAGCCGAAGGCAGACGCTTAACGACTGAGCCACCCAGGTGCCCCAAAATGTGGCTAGAATCTTGCAAAGCAGAATGGGAAAAAGAAGGAGGATGACCAACATTCTGTGTAAGGAAAATATGAATAAAATTCTATAAATTGGAATGAATAATATACATCAAAGGGATAATGAAGAGCTGGCTCAGAAGATGGATATTAAGGGAGAGGGGGAAATAAGGAGTGACTAATTCACAATCAAACCTGAAACCCAAGAAAGGAAATTTGTTTGATTTGATAGAATAGAGATCCATCATAGGTGACTTGATAGACAAGAGGAAGTATTTTCAGTGGTTGAATCTAGCAGGTGTTTATAATGGCCAGGAGCTTGGGGGTGGGGATGGGAGTGACTGGCATCAGGAGCTGGGTTATGGAGGGATATACCATCCTGGGAATGGGAAAACCAGTGAGGAGCCTGCCATCCCAGGATCCAGACCTAAGATCTAGTGAAGATAGTGATAGGAAGGGTTGGGTGGGGGGAAGCATATCTAATAGGTTTGTCAAAGGAAAACAGGTAAATATGGAAAGAAAGAATTCAGGGACGGAGAGAGAGATGGAAGATATCAGGGAGAGAAAAAGTAGTAGAAACTGAAGTGCCAGGCTTGTGGAGGATTGAGTCTTATTTGGTGTTAGCAAACAACTTCATGTCGAGTTTTAGAAACCATATAGCATTGATTAATTCAAGGTCCTGTGCAAATACCTTCTGCTCTGAAGAGCTTTAACATTTTTACATTAATCAAGTCTTCAACAGAATGATTGATTTAAAAAATCCTTTTTCTGAGCTCTCATCACTCTTTTAATATGATCCCATTGTAAAATAAAAGATCAAGATCCGTATTTTATTCTTTTATGGTGTTCCATGCTTATTGTGGTACCTGGTAAGTTTTAAGCAGTTCAATAAGGGCTTGTGAACGAATGAATGAGGTAGGAAAGTATGGTGTTCAGATTACAGATGAAGGAATCCCTCACTAACATTAATGGGATTAAAAATATATGGCTGACATGATGTCCATCGACAGATGAATGGATAAAGAAGTTGTGGTATATATATACAATGGACTATTATGCAGCCATCTAAAGGAATGAAATCTTGCCATTTGCAATGACGTGGTTGGAACTGGAGGGCATTATGCTGTGCAAAATAAGTCAATCAGAGAAAGACATGTATCATATGACCTCACTGATATGAGGAATTCTTAATCTCAG